>NW_026867510.1:0-174664 GCF_020745735.1 Hemiscyllium ocellatum | reverse complement strand
ACTGAACAGGAGAATGGCGTCTCCCCAGTGAGAACGCATCTGTGGGTGTCTAGCCCCAATTGGGGAAGGGAACCCTTTCTACAGTCCCCACAATTTCCATGGTTTCCCCATAAGGGGGAGCCATTCTTTGTGTCACGCTGGTTTTGAAATTTAATAAAACAGAATGCGATGCATTGTCTCTCCCCACTGTGAGGGGTGAGATTTTGATCCCCAGCTTAGTAAATTGTTTGACACATTTTTCACAGACAGCGTACTGAATCTCCCTCACTGGGGTGTCTCAGTATTATTCCTGCCAAAACCAGTGTTCAAAATCTTTTCACACAGACAAAAGCAAACATTTCTTCTTGATTGAATGGCTGCTGATATTCAAGCCCCATTGACTCACGTGGCGCTGTCAGAAGATGATGTATCATTTGTTTTCAGATTTCTTTCTGCATGTCTTCCTGCAAAAAAAAAAAATCACAATTGAGTGATCACTGTCAGTACTGTTAAGTGACATAACATTGGTGGAATTCCTGTAGATTGCTAGATGAATGCTGACCATATATTATGGCAGGACACAGAAAACCCTCATGCAACAAGATAGCCTTAAGTGTGTATGGAGGAAAACTTAATTTAGATCGCAATAACCTGGCAAGCTGTCAACAAAGTGCTGGAAATGGAGCTGAATCAAGATATGATAATGAAATGTTAGCTGCTTGGGAAAAGAAGCCAGTGAAGTTACTGAATGGACTTCTGCTGTCCTAGTAAAAAAAAAAAAGACACGAAAAATAGATAGAATGTAACTCTATTACTGCATTAGAAGGTGTAAAATCATAGCCACAAAGTTTTTATGACAGCCAACAATATCGATATACACCATCTGAAGCAACATATATCTACATTTGAAATCAATGTGCCAATCCCTTAAATACTTTTCTGTTCCATGAGAAACTACCCTTATAATTCTGAACATTAGGTAAGAAGCAAACCTTTTCCAGGGTGCTAACTGTATACGTGCCAAACTGAGGTAATACACAAGGAAAATACCTTTGAGAGGGACAGAGAGCATCTAAGCACCTTTGGAGAGCCTGCTCCCTCCATGGAGTCACTCCAGTTGCTACAAGTGAACAGTCTCCACCCCACCCCCCCAACCCCAAATGCCTCTCTCTCTCCCCTCCCAAGATGAGGAATGGAAAGGGGGGGAGACAGTGCTTTGCTCCCAGATGTTACCCAGAGGGAGGGAGTTTCACTCTGGAAATTGACAGGGCTGCCTCCACGTTGTGACGTCCACAATGGGGTGGGGGACGCACTGCGCCTGCGCTGCCCTGCAGCTGAAGCACATGGGGAGGGGAGGACACTTTGCTAACTCCTTTCGCTCTCCTCCACATCAATGCGGTTGAGTTCTAGCAAAGCACGGGGTTTAATTTTAGCTTTCCACTCTCAGAAGACGCCCACCTCTGTGAATCCAACACTTTTACTCCCCCTCCACTCCCTGGAATACGATTTGAGAGACTCCAGAGTTCCTAAAATATCTGCTGTAGGGGGTTTGGTAGAAGCTGTTTATTTTAATGAACCATTTTGTCCTTGCCATTCAAAGACTAATTTTACAGAGAGGGTGGTGATGTGTGGAATGAACCTCCTCAGGAAGCGATGGATGCGGTACAATAAAAATACATTTGTTTTGGTACATGAATAGGAAAGGTTTGGAGGGATACAGGCCAACAGCAGGCAGGAGAGATGATTTAGTTTGGGATTATGGTTGGCATGGACTGGTTGGACCAAAGGTCCATGATCATGCTGTATGGCTCGATGGTAAGTTCATAGTTCCTTGAAGGGGAGTCGCACACAGACAGGATAGTGAAGAAGGTGTTTGATATGCCTGCCTTTATTAGTCAGTGCACGACTGCAGCAGTCGGGAGGTCATGTTGCGACTGTAGAAGATATTGGTTAGGCCACGTTTGGAGTATTGCATGCAATTCGGTACCAGTGATCCCCACCCTGACACACCATAAACCAGAGATAGTGGACTGACATTGACTCTGATACAAAATCAAATCATTAAATCGCTGCAGTGCAGAATAGGCCATTTGGCCCATTGAATGCATTTGGTATAGGAGTTGGGAGGTCATGTTGTAGCTGTACAGGACATCGGTTTGGCCACTTTTGGATTATTGCATTCGATTCAGGTCTCCCTATGATAGGATACGAACGATGTTGTGAAACTTGAAAGTGTGCAGAAAAGATTGATAAGGATGTCGCCAGGGTTGGAGGGTTTGTGGTATAAGGAGAGCCTGAATAGGATGGGGCTGCTTCCCTGGAGTGTCGGAGGCTGAGGGGTGATCTTATGGACATTTATAAAATCATGAGGGGCATGGATAGGGTAAATAGGCTAGAGGAAGTGGTGGAGGCTGGTACAATTACAACATTTAAAAGGCATCTGGATGGGTGTGTGAATAGGAAAGGTTTGGTGGGATATGGGCCAAATGCTGGCAAATGGGATACTAGATTTATACAGGACATCTTGTCAGCATGGATGTGTTGGATTAAAAAGTCTATTTCCGTGCTGTAAATCGCTATGTCTATTTGATAAAAGATGTTTTATTTCTGTTGATGTAAATATTTTTAGGGAGAGAGAATTCCTCAAGTAGGGGATGATAAGAATCCTGGGAGACCCCTAATTCTGTTCTACTATCTAATTAACACACTTTAAGCACCAAATGTGCATTTATGTCTAATTTTGTTTCATTTTTCTTGTTTTATTCCCTGCTCCGATTACTCTCTCAGTCTGGATGGTTATCAGACTGAGAATATTTGGACTGGGCCTTGATCGACTGAATGTTTTATTGCTCTGGAAGGTGTAAAAGGGGCTCAAAGTTTCAGTAGAATGCCAGCTGAGCTGAGAACAGACAACATCTTATTCTGTGGGAACAGGGAGAAGAGGACAGAGAAATCAGGACCTGAAATCCGAGCTGACACCAGATTACCATGTTATTAGTGCTTTGATTAGCAGTGCCAACCCTCTATCTTTACCTCGCTTCCTATTCAACTTGAATGTCACGTACCCCCTCAATATTCAGATCCAATCCTTGTCATCCTGAAGCCATGTCCCTGTAAGGAGTCTCAGATCATAATTATTCTCTTCAATGTGTGCAGTCAATTCATTCAGTTTTGTTACATTGCAGCACACATTCAGCCATACAGTCTTCGGTTTCAATTTTGTAGAATCCAGTTTTGATTGATTAGATTAGATTCCCTAGTGTGTGGAAACAGGCCCTTCGGCCCAACAAGTCCACACTGACACCCTGAAGAGTAACCCACCCAGACCCATTTCTTTCTGATTAATGAACCTAACACTATGGACAATTTAGCATGGTCATTTGACCTGACCTGCACATCTTTGGACTGGGACATTTACTTTCCGTGTCCCTTTCTATCATTCTCTGATGTTCATTTTCCACATCACTACATTGCTCACCTGCCTTGATTCGGATTGGCCATGAAAAATGCATGTTTATACATTCGCAGTAATAGAAGCAGGAGTAGGCCATTTGGTCCATCGAGCTACTCCACCATTCATTAAGATCATGGCTCATCTATCCATCGTCTCAGCTCCTCTTACCTGCATTATCCTGACTATCCTAAATTCACCTACTATACAAAATCCCATCGAACTAAGTCTTGAATATGGCTGCTTCTACTGCTTCCTTGGGCAGAGACTTCCATAGATTCACACTCTCCGGAAAAGCAGTTCCTTCTCCTCTGTCTTAAACCTACTCCCTAATCTTGTGACCTAGTCTCACTCACCGGCAGAAATGACTAGATAGCGTGGGTCTGGGTGACATGCTCGTTGGATGGGTCAGTGTGGACTTGATGCGATGAATGACCTGCTTCCACGCTGTAGTGATTCTATGATTTACCGCAGTTGTGTTTGCCATGGACCGCAGCACCAGAAACTCCCACCTTCTGCAAATCGAAAGACAAATCCCACCCTGCCCTCTTGTACGTGTGTTATCTAACTGCTTAATCATTTCTAGTGAATACAGCCCACACCTCCCGCTGCTGCCAGTACCTTTACAAAGCTGATGAGACAATGCAATACCTGCAGTACTGAAAATCGTAAGGCTTCTAACGCTACCAGTTACTGATTCACCGCTCCCACTGATGGACAGCATTGGAAATACAATGTTGGAGGCTGAAAGAAATGAGCAGTTTAAAACAAAAACTCACCTAACCCTTCACTAGGCTCCCTGCTCAGCACACTTTACTTCAATCACTTCAACTCCACATTAAAACAAATTCCCACTTTCCACCAATATTCTGGATGTCCTCACTCACTCAGTTGCTGTCTCACAAATGAAAGATTTCATTGTAGCTTCTGCTCCCAGTAAGGATGAAACATCCTTGAAAGCTGCTCTGAAAGTCCAGTCTTCACAATGACACTTCTGCTTTCCTTCAGTCCAAATTGTCCGTGCTGACCAGATATCCCAAATTAACATAGTCTCATTTGTCAGCACATAACCCATATCCCTCTCAATTCTCCCTATTACCAGATGCCTTTTAAAAGACTTTAATTATACCAGCCTCCACCACTTCCTCTGGCTGCTCTTTCCATACACACAACACCCTCTGCGTAAGGAAGGTGCCTGTAAAGTTCCTTTTAAATATTTCCCCTCTCACCTCAGACCTATGCCCTCTAGTTTTGGAAACCCCTACTCTGGGGAAAAGATTTTGGCTATTCACCCTATCCATGCTCCTTATGAGCTTCTATAAAGTCACCCCTCAGCCCCAATGATCCAGAGAAAACAGCCCAGCCGATTCAGCCTCTCCAATGAGATCAAACCCTCCAACTTTGGCAATAGCCTTGTAAATCTTTTCCAAATCCTTGCAAAAGTTCGTAACACTTTTCCTGTAGCAGCGAAACCAGAACCGAATGCAGTATTCCAAAAGTGGCCTAATCAATGTCCTGTACAGTCGCAACATGACCTCCCAACATCTATATTGAAATGCACTGACCTATAAAAGCAAATATACCAAATACCTTTTTTGCTATCCTGTCTACCTGCGACTCCACTATGAACCAGCACTCCAAGGTATGTTTATTCAACAACACTCCCCATTAAATGTGTAGATCCTGCCCTGATCTGCCTTTCCAAAATCCATATTTCAAAATGGGGTTGAGAAACATTTAAGCTGTGATTGAATGGTGGAGCAGATCTGATGGACTAAATGGCTTAATTTCTGCACCTATGTTGTATGGTCTCCTGCTGTCCTGGACACAGTGAGAGAATTGGAAGCAGGAATAGGTCATTTATATTTCCAGCTGGCACCAGCATTGAACAGTTCATAACTGGATATAAACATACCTGCATCTAGATGGATAGGCTGAGACTTTTTTCACTGGAGCATCAGAGATTGAGAGGTGACCTTAGAGAGGATTATAAAATCATGAGAGGTATAAATGAGGTGAACGGCAAGTATTCTTTCCCTAGTGTGGGTGTTTCAAGATTAGGGAGCAAATTTTGAAGGTGAAGAAAGAAATATTTTAAAAAGACATGAGGGGCACCTTTTTTTCTAAAAGATAAAGAGTAGATCGTGTGAGGAATCAATGTCCAGAGGAGTTGCTGGATGCAGGTGCAGTTACAATGTTTAAAAGGCATTTGGATAAGTACATGAATAGGGAAAGTTCGGAGGGATATGGGCCAATCATTGGCAGGTGGGACCAGTTTAGTTTCAGAACACCATCAGCATGGACGTGTTCGACTGAATGGTCTGTTTCTGTGCTGTATGACTCTGTAACTGTTCTGTACTGGTCTTAAAACCATTTTCTTGCCTCCTCCCATAACTTCTTCGTTCTTCAAAGTCACATGAACTCAGCCTTGAATAAATTCAATAACCGACCTAACTGCAGGAAGACATCCTCACTTCTGAACTCAATTCCTCTCGCTGATATACCACTTGCTTTGCTCATTGCTTGCTGCACTTTCTGACAACTGGCAGTGACTGGTGTAGAAGGACACTGAGGCCCCTTTGTCTATCCACACGTCACTCCTGATGTAGGGCTCGTGCCCGAAACGTCAACCCTCCTCCTCCTCAGTTGCTGCCTGACCTACTGTGGTTTTCCAGCGCCACAATATTCAACTCTGATACAGCACAGCAGTCCAACGTTGAGCACGTACACCTTAGTCCAACACAGGCACCTCCCGATCATAACAAATATTAAGCGTCCAAATGCGAATACGGGAGACAAATGCCGACGCTATTTTATTTTGCCGATTTTTTTCCCTGTGCCTCGACATTTTATTTCTTTTGCATTTTGTCTGGCTGCTCAACGTTTCTGTCCTTTCCCCAGGGTAGAGGTATTCCAAAACTAGAGGGTAAAGGCTTAGGGTGTGGGAGAAAGATTTTAAAAGATCTAAAAGACTAGGAATAGAACATTTACCCCTTACTGGGCGAAAGTGAGGACTGCAGATGCTGGAGATTAGAGTCGAGAGTGTGGAGCTGGAAAAGCACAGCAGGTCAGGCAGCATCCGAGGACCAGGAGAATTGACGTTTCGGGCAAAACCCTTCATCAGGAAATAGCCATGGGGAACTGCAGGGCTGTAGCCTAATCGAGTGAGTAAGTGGGATGCTGTTGGGAAGGTCGGTGTGAATGGCCTGTAGGGATGATATGGTTCCACTGCCTTAGCCACGTGTATAGTGAGAAATGTAGGAGGAGTGGGTTCCAGTTCGTGGGACATTGACACCAGGCCTGGAGAAGGTGGCATTTGTGCCGTCTCTCTCTTCACATTCTGCCCCCTGTCCATTTTCTCCCCATTCACTGCCCCCTGCCCATTCTCTCTCCTCACACTGCACCCTCTATTCTCCCCCCAACGCTCTGAACCCCAGTCTGTTCCCCTGTCCATTTCCCTCCTTTCTCCACTACAGCCAGCGAACCCCTCATCCCCTGCACCCCCACAATCGTCCTTTCTCGTGCCTCAGCCCTCTTTGATCGCTGTATGAAGTCTTTCTCAGGTGAGAGAGAGAATGGATGGTGATGACTTTACCTGGGAAACACGGCATGTGGGAAATAGTTGATATTTAAAATTGAGAATAACTAAAACCGTATATTCAGAAACTTCGTTAAAGTCGGGAAGAATGTTATTTTTTCCAAAACAAAAGCTGCAAAAATCTTTCTGAAACTGGCATTGATGTATGTGCAGTTAGGCCACAATAAAGGAGAGGCTGTAAGGAGTGAATGAGTGAATAAAAGACAAGTCCAACCTTGCCCTCGAGGAGAAAGTGAAAACTGCAGATGCTGGAGATCAGAGTCGAGAGCGTGGTGTTGGAAAAGCTCAGCAGGTCAGGCAGCATCCAAGGGGCAGGAGAATCGCGTTTCGTGCATAAGCACTTGGCACTCGGCCATCGCTCCTTCAATCCCCCTGCGATGGCGCGTGAACTCACTGGTGCCTCCGCAGGTGGGAGGAGCAGGTGAATCCTTTTCGGTACTTACAGCAGGTGAATGGCCTCTCTCCGGTGTGGACCCGCTGGTGGGTCAGCAGTGCAGCTGTCTGAGTGACCCCTCTCCCGCACATGGGGCACGTGAATGGCTTCTCTCCCTTGTGGACCCACTCGTGCGCCTGCAGATGGCAGATCCGACTGAAGCCCTTCCTGCACACTGAGCAGGTGAATGGCCTCTCCCGGTGTGAATGAGTCTGTGGGTTTCCAGCACGGATGGGGAAGGGAATCCTTTCCCACGGTCCCCACATTTCCACGGTTTCCCCATTGAAGGAGCTTTCCTTGTGTTACTCTGGGTTTGAAATTACCAGTCTTTCCCCACTGTGAGGGGTGAGAGTTTGATTCCCCTAAGCTGAGTAAATGGTTTGAAGCACTTTTCACAGTCAGCGCACTGAATCTCCCTCACTCGGGTGTCTCAGTATTCTTCCTGCCACACCAGTGTCCAAAATCTTTCAAGCAAACATGTCTTCTTGATTGGAATGGCTGCTGATATTCAAGTCCCAATGAATCAAGTGGCTCTGTCAGAAGTTGATGTATCATTTGCTTTCAGATTTCTTTCTGCACGTCTTCCTGCAAAGAAAAATCACAAAATAAGTGATCACTGTCAGTACAGTTAAATGAACATAACATAGGTGGCAATTCCTTTAGATTGCCAGATGCCTGCTGATCACATATTATCCAGGCCACAGAAACCTGAAAACCCTCATGCAGCCAGATAGGCTTAGGTATGTATGGAGGAAAACTTCATTCCAGTGACAATAACATGGAACAAACTGCCTACAAAGATGCTGGAAATGGAGCTGAATCAAGGATATGAAAATGAAATGTTAAGGCTGCTTGAGAAAAGAAAGGCAGTAAAATTGCTGAATGACTTCCTGCTGGCCTATTAAATAAAAAAATGACAAAAAAGGACGTAACTCCATTACTACATTAGAAGGTGAATAATAATTACAAAGAAACTTTTACAACAGCCAACAATATCAGATATACATCATATAGAACAAAGAACAAAGAAATTTTATAGCCCAGGAACAGGCCCTTCAAGCCTGAGCCGATCGAAATGTACTGTCTAAACCTGTTGGTCAATTCCTAAGTATTTATCCCTCTACTCCCACCCACTCATGCATTTATCCAGACGCATCTTAAATGAATCTACCGTGCCTGCCTCTACCACCTCTGCTGGCAACGCGTTCCAAACGCCCACCACCCTCTGTGTGAAGTAAAACTTGTTTTCGCTTTGAATAAGTGTTGCCCTTGCCACGTTCATTGTAATGGTAACTCTGTCCCATCCCTGATTCAGGAAGTCGGATCTCGTTGAACGAAGCTGCTTTTTGAGAGAATTGATTAGCCGTTTTTGCACAAGGCAATGTAAGAAGCAAGGGCTCGTCCGGGATTTGAACCCGGGATCTCTCGCACATCCACGCAGTAGGAGGCCCGAAGCGAGAATCATGCCCCTAGACCAACGAGCCACATGCCCCAAAGGCCCTACATTTTTTTGACATGTGCCAATCCCTTAAATGCTGCTCAGATCCATGAGAATCTAACCTTTTAGTTGTGAACATGAGTAAAGGAGCAATCCTTTTCGAGGGTGCAAACTGTACACGTGCCAAACTGAGTGAATACACAAGGAAAATAGCTTTAAGAGAGATAGAAAGTATTTGAGCACCTTTGGAGTGTCTGCCCCCTCCCTGGATTCACTCCAGTTGCTACAAGTGAACAGTGTTTCACCCACCCCTACCTCCCCTCCCTGCTCGAGGATGGTATATGGAAAGGGTGTGACATTGCTTTGCTCCCAGATATTGCCCAGAGGGAGGAAGTTTCACTCTGAAACTGACGGGGCTGCATCCGCATTGTGACGTCAACAATGGAGGCGGGCCGGACAGCTGCCCTGCAGTTGAGGCACGTGTGGAGGGGAGGACACTTTGCAAATCCCACTCTCCTCCAAGTCAATGCAGTTTGAGTTCAAGCAAAGCAAGGGGTTTAAATTTATTTTAGAAAACCTCCTTTGTGCCGTGGGAAAACTGCTGTCGCGGGAAACGCAGTATTGCAGATTCATAGTAACAGAAGCAGGAGGAGAGGACCATTTGGTCAAGCCTGCTTCGTCATTCGTTAAGATCACAGCTCCACCAACCTGCATTATCCCGACTACCTTTAATTCCCCTACCATGCAAAAACCCATCCAACTGTGTCTTCAATATACTTCATGAAGCTGTCTCAACTGCTTTCTTAGGCAGATAATCCCATGGAGTCTCACAGAGTGACACAGATGTACAGCACGGAAACAGACCTTTCAGTCCAACTCGTCCATGCAGCCCAGATATCCTAATCTAATCCAGTCCCATTTGACAGCACTTGGCCCAAATCCTCATAAAACCTTCCTATTCATCTACACAACCAGAAGCATTTTAAATGCTGTAATTATACCAGCCTCCATCATTTCTCCAGCAGCTCATGCCGTACATGCATCACCCTCTGCGTGAAAAGGTTGCCCCTTATGTCCCTTCTATATCTTTCCCCTCCCCTTCCTAAACCTATGCCTTCTAGTCCTGGACTCCCCCATCCCAGGTAAAAGAACTTGTCTATTTGCCATATCCATATCCCTCATGGTTTTATAAACCTCTATACGGTCACCCCTTAGCCTCTGACGCTCCAGAGAAAACAGTCTATTCAACCTCGCCCTATAGCTCAACCCTCCAACACTGGCAACATCCTTGTAAATCTTTTCTGCACCTTTTCTAGTTTCACAACATCTTTCCAATAGGAAGCAGACCAAAATTACATGCAATATTCCAAACGTGGCCTGACCAATGTTCTGTACAGTGGCAACATGAGCTCCCAACATCTATCCTCGATGCTCTGACCAACAAAGGAAAGCACACCAAAAGCCTTCTTTACTATCCTATCTACCTGCGTTTCTACGTTTAAGGAACTATCAACCTGAACTCCAAGGTCTCTTTGTTCAGCAACACTTCCAAGGAACGTACCATTAAGTGTAAAAGTCCTGCTCTGATTTGTTTTTCCAAAATGCCACACCTCATATTTATCTACATTAACCTCCAAAAGCCACTTCTCAGCCCATTGGCCCATGATCAAGGTCCCGTTGCAATCTGAGGTAACCTTCTTTGCTGTCCACTACACCTCCAATTTTGGTGTCATCTATAAACTTACTAACTATACCTCCTCCGTTTACATACAAATCATTATATAAATGACAAAAAGTAGCTGACCCAGCATCAATCCTTCTGACACACCATTGGTCACAGGCCTTCAGTCTGAAAAGCAACCCTCCATCACCACCCTCTGACTTCTGCCTTCGAGCCAGTTCTGTATCCAAATGGCTAGTTGTCCCTGCATTCCATGAATTCCTGAAGAAGGGCTCATGCCTGAAACGTCGATTCTCCTGCTCCTTGGATCCTGCCTGACCTGCTGCGCTTTTCCAGCAACACATTTTCAGCTTCCATGAGATTAAACCTTGCTCACCAGTCTCCCATGAGGACCCTTGATGAACGCCTTCCCGAAGTCCATATAGATCACGTCTATTGCTCTGCCCTTATCAATCCACTTTGTTACTTCTTCAAAAAACTCAATCATGATTGTGAGACATGATTTCCCAAGCTTAAAGCCATGCTGACTATGCCTAGTCAATTCTTGCCTTTCCAAATACATGTAAATCCTATCTCTCAGGATTCTCTCCAACAACTTGCCCATCACGGATGTCAGGCTCACCGGTCTATAGTTCCCTGGCTTTTCCTTGCCACCTTTCTTAAATACTGGCACCACAGTAGCCACCCTCTAGCCTTCCGACACCTCACCTGTGACTATGGATGATACAAATATCTCAGTGAGAGGCCCAGCAATCACTTCCCTAGTTTCCCACAGAGTTCTAGGGTACTCCTGATCAGGTCCTTGGGATTTATCCACTTTTATGCATTTCAAGATATCCAGCAATTTCTCATCTGTAATATGGACATTTTTTCAACATGTCAGCATCTATTTTCTCACATTCTATATCTTCCATGCCCTTCTCCACAGTAAACACTGATGCACAATATCCGTTCAGTATTCCACGCACCCCCCCCCCCCCCCCCCCCCCCCCATCTACTGCAGCTCCAGACAAAGGCCGCCTTGCTGATCTTTCAAGTGCCCTATTATCTCCCTTTTTTCCTTTTGTCCTTAAGGTATTTATAAAAACCCTTTGGATTATCATTAACTCTATTTGCCATAGCTATCTCAAGCCCCCTATTTGCCCTCATGATTCCCCTCTCAAGTATGCTTGTACTGCCTTCATACTCTCAGGATTCACTCGATCTCTCTGTCTATACCTGACATATGCTTCCTTGTTTTTCTTAACCAAAATCTCATTTTTTCTAGTCATCCAGCATTCCCTACATATACCAGCCTTTCCTTTCACCCTAACTGAAATATACTTGTCTGGACTCTTGTTATCTCATATCTGAAGGCTTTCCATTTTCCAGCAACCTGCGAACATCTGCCCCCAATCAGCTTTTGTAGGATCTTGCTTAATACCTGAATCTTCCTCCAATTTAGAACTTCAACTTTTAGATCTGATATATTATTTTCAATCACGATTCTAATGTTAATAGAATTGGGGTTGCTGGCCTTAGGTTTTGCACCCTCTCCAGTAGGTACATCCACATTGTGAATTAGAAAATTTCCTTGTACACACTTAACATATTCCTCTTTTTGGCAGATAGGTAAATGGGCAGGAGTTATGCCTTGGGTCCACACTTCATTCATTCCCATCAACCCTACCCCCATTCCTACCCCAATAGTCCAACGCCACTTTCCTCTGCAACTGCTGAATGTGTGACGCCAGCCCATTTACCTGTTCCCTCCTCACTATCTAAGCGCCCAAACTTACCTTCCAGGTGAAGTGGTACTTTACCTGCACTTCCCAGAACCAGTCTACTGCATTTGCTGCTCACAATGTGGTCTCATCTATATTGGGGAACCGAAGCATAAACTGGGTGACTGCTGAACAGAACATCTACGCTCTGCCTGCAAAAAAGACCCTGAGCTTCCAGCTGCCTGCCAATTCCACACCCCACCCTGTTCCCTGGCCAACATCTGTGTCTCAGGTTTGCTGTATTGTCCCAGTGAAGCTCAGCACCAGCAGAACGAAGAGCACTGGATATTCGACTTGGGGACCATACATCCCTCCGGTCCCAATATCGAATTCAATAATTCTAGGGCCTGAACTCCATGGTATCCTCGTCCCTCCCACACACACCAAGCCTTGTTATCACATCGTCTGTCATTCCACACTACTTAGCCACGAACAGTCTCCATTAACAGTTATTCACCCTCCCACGCAGATCGTTATCAACTCCTTTATCTGTCCAACAGTTCTTCCTTCGCTTTTGGCCCTGTCCTGATCTCCGCCTTCCTCCCACAATATCTCCTGCATATAAACCGACATTTTCCCAATCACCATCAGTTCTGTGGAAGGGTCACATGCTACTCCTGTTTTTTTTGTTTCTGATATACAGCATCCGCAATTCTTTCAGATTTTTATTGAGAGAGAGTTGGAAATTGTTTCGAGAGACAGAAAGAGAGGGGGGAGGAACAGAACAGATATGAACTGTTGATCTCCGTTGCGACTCAAAACGTAAAATCATTGAAGTGCGATCATTTCCTTTAATCATGAATAGAGACCACTGGCCACCCGTGAGCTTGTGGCGCAACGGTAGCGCATCTGACTCCAGATCAGAAGGTTGCGTGTTCAAATCACGTCAGGCTTCACTGAAGTCGACCGTTTATGTTTCAAACCAAGGAAGGAGGACGTTTACTCCGTTTTTCTGTTGAGCCAAATCTTCTTCCCGGAAACTTTCGATCACAGTGAAGCTTTGCTGTCAGTTTGATTTGTGAACACTGAATCAGGGAGGTGGTGTGCCCAGTGTTTGGGGCAATGCTCAGCTCCCCCCAGTGTGAGAAATAAAAGACAAACTGTTCATCACGGGATTTAAACACACAGCCGTTTCGTTCAGTTGGTGACAGCGCGGTGTGAAAAACATTATACCGATATTTTTACAACATAATCAAGAGATTATCAGCTTTGTGTTTCAAACTATCAGGAGGTCCCAGCTCCTTCTCTCATAGCAGAGTGACAAACGAGTTCAGATAGAAATGTTTCCCACCAACAGCAAATCCTTTCCTCTCACTGGACACAGTTAAAATTATCTTTATTCAACAGAAGGAGCGGAAACTACAGTCTGACGGCCCCTCTCCACATTAACGGTGAGCCTGAATTGTATAAACGGTGTCAGTAAAATCCAATGGAGGACACTGATTTGGTTCAATCGTTTTTATTTGCCAAGCGTAATTCACCGAGAGGATGCTGCTGTGTGAGACAGCGTGGGGAATTACAGCAGGGCCTCCTGCGCATGGAACACACCGCAACTGATGTGTTTCACCTTCATCAGTTTATTCCCATCTCGGAGAAGAGAGTTTTGATGATTCGGATCATAGGAGGCCGACAGAGAACATGAGAAGAGCACTCAGACCTTCACAAGCTTGTCACCACAGCTGGGTCATCGTGGCCCGTGGATCAGTATGGGACAGTAATCTGCATCTACTGACTGGAAGCACAGCAAATTGGAGTGCTGGTGGGACTATCACACAGGAGAAAACGGCTTCGACAGATCAACTGGAGTGGCTCCCAATGCGCAACTCCACTCACCTCAACTGAATAACTAAACAAATTACTCAGTGATTCAAATGAATACTCGGTTTTGAATCTGCACTGTGTCATGTACCATCAAGAATGATGTCAAAACACTTTCATTGCTGTGATGGAGTATCCTGTTGGGCAGAATATACCCGTTGCCAAATTTCCTACGTTCTGTTGGTCTAACTCCGATTTCACTCAGAATCACGAAATGTGTGACAGTGCAGACTGAGGCCATGCAGCCCACCTTAGCTCTGCTGGTTCAACACAATATGTAAATACGTGTCTCATTCTGTCTCCTTCTCCCTGTAAATCTGCACATTGTTACATTGAACATGCCCACCGAATTCCCTTTTGTGTCCATTGAATCTGCCTCTTTGTCACTGTCAGACAGCGACTTACTGACCCCACTCCCTGTGCGAAAACGGTCTTCCTAATGTCACTTTTGCTTATTTTCCTGATGACATTAAATCTCTGCCAAATTGTTCTCGATCTTTTCAGGCCTGGGAGCATTTTCACTGCATTATTTCCTCTGTCTAAAACCCTCATGATGTGGAAAACTTCAATCAGGCCAGTTTTCAGCCTTCTGTTCTCCAAACACAACTGCCCTAACTTTCCAATCTACCTTCATGACTGACATTCCTCGTACACGGTACCATTCACTTCAACCTGTTCAGCGCCGTCTGCAATCACTTCACTTCCCCGCTTCCTGAAGTATCACCCTCAGAATTGAGCGTAATACAGGTGGAGGATTCATTCAGACTCAGATTGCGCCGGCGAGAAATCTGCAAGACTTGTTCTCACTTTGAGCAAGTGTTTCCCTTCGCCGTGTTCACTGCAATGGTCCCTCTGTCCCATCCCTAATTCAGGCAGTCCGATCTGATTTAACAAAGCGGCTTTTGAGAAAACTGACCCGGCATCTTTGCTCAGGTCAATTTAAGAAATGAGGGTTCGCCTGGGATTGGAACCCGGCACCTCCCACCCGTCTGTATAAGCTAGAAAACCCAAAACTGACATCATACCCCGAGACCAATGAGCCAAAAACCATATGCGCGCCCAGCTCCTGAAGCAACTGGGAGTTGCTCAGTCCGAAATACATTGTACATTGCTCCCAGAATTACAAGCAGCAGAGAGTTTCAAGAACATCTGCTTCTCATTCTGCCTCCCTGCTCCCAGGACGCTGCTGTTTGTTCCGTCCCCAGGAACCGGGCTGTCTCCACTGGTGGATAATTGAACCATTTCGTTTCTACTTGCAATTCTCCCGCCGACAGAGGCTGTTAAGTCCATCGAGTCCACCGCGACTGTCTGCCACTTGTCTCTTTCTGAGGTGATTCACAATCAGTGATATCTGTCCTAATAGTAAGGGACTGTGTCTGAATGGTGATACAGTTTCTGACATGCTGATCGTCTTGTCATTCACGTCCGGCCCGGCGTGGCGAATTACTGCAGGGAATGGGCGAAACCGCAAGGCATGCGTTTCAACTTTTTCAGCTCATTGGCATCTCAGAGAAGTGGTTTTGCGAATCAGTTCATAGGAAACTGATGAAGAACAGGAGAAGACCACTCAGACCTCCAAAAGCATGTTACTTGAACCGTGTGAGGTTCGCTAGTGTATCGGTATGATACAGGGTATTCAGACACTCAGGCAGTAGGTGCAAAGGCAAGATACAGAACAGAGCACAGCACCATTACAAAAGGAAGCTGCTCAAGGAGACATCGAACAACAGCAGAGGATGGTTTCAACCCATCGATCTCTGCGTTATGGGCCCAGCCCGCTCCCGTTTTCCCAGGTCCCTTCAGCTTTTCATCTGGCACGCGGCATGCACGTTCCAGACTGATGTCAAAGACCTCCACTGCTGTCGTGTAATATGCTGGTGCGTAGACGTATGGAGGCTGTGTAAATAAAAACTTTTTCTCACTTCCCACATTGTGTTGATCGAACTGTGATTTCATTCTGAATCACAGCATGTGTCACAGCGCAGACGGAGGCCATGCGGCCCACCTTCCCTCTGCTGATTCGACACAGTAAGTAAACGTGTGTCTCTATTCGTATCATTCTCTTGCCTTCTCCGTGTATTTCTGCACATTGTTACTTTAAACATGACCAGCGAATTACCTTATGCGTCTATTGAATCTGCCTCTTTGTCAATGTCAGAAGATTTGCTGACCCTAACCTCACCTTTCTAATCTCTCTTTTAGTTCTTTTCCTGATGACTTTAAAACTCTGCCGATCCTTTCAGGTGTGGGAGCATTTCAACTGCATTACTTTCCCTGTCTGGACCCCACATGACTTGGAAAACTTCAAACACGCCAGATTTCAAACTTCTGTTTTCCGAGGAGAGCTGTCCCAATTTTCCAATCTGCCCTCATCGCTAACATTCCCTAAACACGGCACCACTGACGTCAGCGCAATATTCCATCATTTCACTTCCTTGCTTTCTGCTCAATTTGTACTCCAAGCAGCCCAACCTACTTTAGCAAGAGTGGGTTTTGAGAAAGTTAAGCGGGCACTCTTGCACAAACCTGGAAACGCAGGCTCATCAGAGATTCGAACCCTGGATCTCCTGCAAGCCTGCACAATAGAAGGCCCAAACCGCGAATCATACCCAGAGACCAACGAGCAACACCGACACTGCGCAAGCCCCCCCGCTGTTCCTCTTCAGCCAGCTGAGTCTTGCTCGGTGTGAAATACATTTGACATTGCTCTGAGAATTGCAAGCGGCAAAGAGTTTCCAGAACAGCTCCTTCTCATTCTGTCTCCCTGCTGCTGTTTGTCCCGGGTCCTCTCTACTGGTAGAATTTTAAAACATTTTGTTTCTAAACTTTTCTGTAACACCGGAGTGACCAGTGATAAGCATTGCCCTCCTCAACACAGGATACAGAGAACAACAGAAGACCAGTCAGACCTCCGCGAGGCTGTCATCTCAACTGTGCACATTGGGCCAGTATATCAATGTGAAATATTTATGTCGAAGTTTTTTGTGAAAGAGATGAGAAGGCGAGGTGCAGAACAGTGCGCCGTTAGACGGGAAAGTTGCTGAAGACGACATTGACTGAATAGGAGAGATGGTTTCCCTTCTGGGTGATGCTTCCATCACACACCCGCAGACATATCGCCGTTGTACCAGTATAAACTCTGTCTAAATTCCCACATTCTGTTTTTCTGAACTGTGATTTCGCTCAAAAGCACAAAATTTCAACACTCGCAATGTTCAAACTTTAACAAAGTGCTCATAGATATATTTAGCGAACACCTGGAAGGAATTCTGCCAAACGTACCTTGGGAATTTCGGTTTGAGTGCTCTTGAACTTTAAGTCAAAGGAAGGGAAATTTGCCTCGAGGCTGTGTAATGTGGAGATGTGTTCCCCATCTAAACTGATAGTGGTTCGCCATCCCAGTGCTTCCCGATGCATGGCTGCGCTGACCCACAGGGAGGTTTCTTTGATAAACTGTCCCGGGGACTTCCAGTCGCACCATGACGTCATAGTGCGAGCCCCCGGTGATGGCCTGCAGCTGCTGTGACGCAATAATGGCGCTGGCCCCGGAACATGAATACGAATTAGTTCATGAGTCACGTGGTACTGAATCATTCTATGGAGTGTTCTTTCAACTTCACGGATTTATATATGCGAGGAGGTAAATGGGCAGGGCTTACACCTCGGGTCCACTCGTCCTTCACTCTCACACCCCACAACCACCTCCTATTGTCCCAAGGCACTTGCCCCTGCAACCGCCGAATGTGTAACACCTGCCCATTTACCTGCTCCATCCTGAATATCCAAGGGATCGAACATACCTTCCAGGTGAAGCAGCACTTTACCTGCACATTTGTCACAAACTAGTCCACTGCATTCGTTGCTCACGGTGTGGTTTCCCCAAAGTAGCATGAAGCATAAACTGGGTGACTGCTTCGCAGAATATCTCGGTTCTGCCGAAAAAAAGGCCCTGAGCTTCTGGTTGCCTGTCACTTTAACACTCCACTCTGTACCCTGGCCTACTTCTCTGTCTCAGGCATGCAGCAATATTCCAGCAAAGTTCAGCCCCTGATTGAAGACCAACGCCTCATTTTCTACTTGGAGATCCTATAGTCATCAAGTCTTCAACATCGAGTTCAATATTGTTCGGACCCGAACTCCCCCATGCCCTTGACCCCGACCACACTCACACGAGGCCTTATTTTTACATCTTCTGCTGTTACACACGACATATCGTTAGCCAGCAACAGTCTTCATTAACAGTTAGTCACCCTCCTACACAGATCGTTATTCACTCCTTTGGCCATCCAATGTTCTCCCTCTGAACTGGTGGCAAAGAGAGCAATGTGGACTGATAGCCCTGAGTCAGCAGTTTGTCCCATCTCCAGGAACCGGGTTCTCTGCATTGGCGGATTATTAAACCATTTTGTTGTTGCGTTGATGTGAGGAGACTGTGTAAATATAAACTTTTCTAAATTCCCACCTTCCGTTGGTCGAACTGTGAGTTTACTCTGAATCACAATGCGTGTCACAGCGCATTTGGAGGCCCACCTTAGCTCTGCTGGTTCTACACAGCAAGTAAATAAGAGTCTCTATTCGTATCATTCTCTTACCTTCTCCCTTTAAGTCTCCACATTGTTACTTTGAACATGACCACAGAATTCCCTTTTGTGTACGTGAATCTGCCTCTTTGTCACAGTCAGACAGAGATTTACGCATCCGAACCACTCCTTGTGCCAAAATGTTCTTCCTAATGCCACTTTTACTTTTTTTCCAAATGCCTTGAAATCTCTGCCGATTTTTTGGGAAATTGAAATGATTCTCATTCCTGCACATGAGGCTGAAATAATTTAATTTCTAACGTAAAGGACTGCGGATGCTGAGAATCCGAGACAGAAAGATGAACTGCTGGAGAAACTCAGCAGGTTTGGCAGTATCTGTGGGAGAAAACAGAGTTCTGAAATATTGTCTCTGATTCTCTTTCCACCGATGTTGCCTGACCTGCTGAGTTGCTCCTGCAATTTCTGTTTTTGCTTTTAACTGAAAGTTCATTTCATCTTTCGGTGTGAAACAACCAGACTCTCCATTTGCAGATATTTAACCCTTTCGTAACCTGTGAAGTGATTGGATTCAAACAAACCCAGCAATAATTCACTCTTTCTCAGCTCCACAGGCAGAGAGACCTGGGAAATGAAGCTGTCAGTGTGGGTCTTTATTCGTGGGCAGAGTGGTGAATGCGACGGACGTGAAATCTATTGCGGTTTCCCCACGCAGGTGTGACCCCTGCCGACTACAAAATTGGAAATGTCGTCAAAACGAAAGGGAGACTGTTCCCCGGTTTTTTCTTTAAGATTCAAATCAGTGGAGGGCGAAAGATATTTCACTCACATTGGGACTGGTGGGAATCTGCAACCCACTGCCTGTTCGGGTGGAACAAGCAGATACCCGCAGAGCTTCTTTTGAGGCTATGAGCCAAGTGTTTGGAAATGAGACTAGAACAGTGAGGGGCTGGAAATCGTGATCGAAATGAAGCAGGGTGTTTCCTTTGCCAGTGAAAGATACTGCTTCACAAAGTTGGGACCGTGGAAGGGAAGCAGTGACTGTGATTATCTTTGGTTGTTGACCTTGTGACTGTTCCCATTGCTGCGCATGTCCGTGTTAACGTCAGAACTCTGCCGCATGGTGGCGTTAGATACGCACAGGGCCGCGGGCGCAATGGATGACGCATCCGACTCCACCTAACTGTTTGAAATGCAGCTCACAGCTTCTTCACACACCCCAATTAATCTTTCTCATTGTCCTGAAGCCGGCATACTGTTTGAATTCTTGATCTGCAGGAACGAGACACTTTTCACTGTCTCACGTCAGTCAGTGTCCCTGAGAACATCAGAGTCACGTCACAGCGCTGTCAGAGGAGGGGAAGCTGAAATAGCCCCACAAGCTGCTCACAGGCACATTTCACTTTCCCCAACTCACCGCCCCAACCCACTGATCCTGGGAATGGAAAGGGAACAAACACCAAAACCCAGTCTCATATTTGTGAATCTTCCGAAAATAAGAAAACTGTTTATCCCTTCGGATCTTCCATCCTGGGCTAACAAAGGGTGATTGTAAATGGTTGACCATTCAGTGTCGATTCTTTTTGGCTGAAAATATCTTCCTTATCTCATCCCAGCATTTCTTGCCACAGATAACTGTGCGGGTAAAAAATGAGGTCTGCAGATGCTGGAGAGCACAGTTGAAAATGTGTTGCTGGTTAAAGCACACCAGGTTAGGCAGCATCCAAGGAATAGGAAATTCGACGTTTCGGGCATAAGCCCTTCATCAGGAATGAGGAGACGGTGCCAGGCAGGCTAAGATAAAAGGTAGGGAGGAGGGACTTGGGGGAGGGGCGATGGAGGTGTGATGGGTGGAAAGAGGTCAAGGTGAGGGTGATAGGCCGGAGTGGGGTGGGGGCGGAGAGGTTAGGAAGAAGATTGCAGGTTAGGAGGGCGGTGCTGAGTTGAGGGAACCGACTGAGACAAGGTCGGGGGAGGGGAAATGAGGAAACTGGAGAAATCACCTACCACCCCACCAACCTCCGTATACAGCGTATCATCCGCCGTCCTTTCCGCCACCTCCAAACGGACCCCACCACCAGGGATATATTTCCCTCCCCTCCCCTATCAGCGTTCCGCAAAGACCACTCCCTTCGTGACTCCCTCGTCAGGTCCACACCCCCCACCAACCCAACCTCCACTCCCGGCACCTTCCCCTGCAACCACAGGAAATGAAAGACTTGCGCCCACACCTCCTCCCTTACTTCTCTCCAAGGCCCCAAGGGATCCTTCCATATCCGCCACAAGTTCACCTGTACCTCCACGCACATCATCTATTGCATCTGCTGCACCCGATGTGGCCTCCTCTACATTGGGGAGACGGGCCGCTTACTTGCGGAACGCTTCAGAGAACACCTCAGGGACGCCCGGACCAACCAACCCAACCACCCTGTGGCTCAACACTTTAACTCTTCCTTCCACTCCACCGAGGACATGCAGGTCCTTGGACTCCTCCACCGGCAAAACATAACAACAGGACGATTGGAGGAAGAACGCCTCATCTTCCGCCTGGGAACCCTCCAACCACAAGGGATGAACTCAGATTTCTCCAGTTTCCTCATTTCCCCTCCCCCCACCTTGTCTCAGTCGGTTCCCTCAACTCAGCACCGCCCTCCTAACCTGCAATCTTCTTCCTAACCTCTCCGCCCCCACCCCACTCCGGTCTATCACCCTCACCTTGACCTCCTTCCACCTATCATATCTCCATCGCCCCTCCCCAAGTCCCTCCTCCCTACCTTTTATCTTAGCCTGCCTGGCACCCTCTCCTCATTCCTGATGAAGGGCTTATGCCCGAAACATCGAATTTCCTATTCTTTGGATGCTGCCTAACCTGGTGTGCTTTAACCAGCAACACATTTTCAACAGATAACTGTGCGGCAGAGTTCATGTGTATATTTCCTTGAATGATATTTTGTAACTAACATTCGTTTGCTAGTTGTTTGTATCGGGTATTTCAGGTTCATTAGCCGCTGTTCAAGTGTGTTGGTAGATTTGTGGGCTACCATGATGCTGAGAGGTTTGAGTTGTCTGGACACCATTTAACAGATGTATTTAATGTAAGGTAATGTGGCTAGGGTTTCTGCACAAGTTGTGTCTGCTTGTGTCAATTTGTTGATGAGAAATCGGCACACTGGGTGTATTGGGTCGGCAAAGGTGAGGACTGGAGATGCTGGAAGCCAGAGTTTAGATCAGAATGGTGCTGGAAAAGCACAACGGGTCAAGCAGCACCTGAGGAGCAGGAACATCGAAGTTTCGGGCAAAAGCTCTTTATCAGGAATAGACGCAGGACGTCTCCAGGGTGGAGAGATAAATTTGGGTGGGGGGTGTGCTGGGGCGAAGGTAGCAAAGAGTAAAATAGGTGAATGGTGGTGGGGATAGAGGAGACAGGTCAGAGAGGAGGGTTTAGCGGATAGTTGGGAAGGGAGATTGGCAAGGAGGACAGGTCATGAGGTCAGTGCTGAGCAGGAAGGTTGGAACTGAGGTAAGGTTGGGGGAGGGGAAAGGAGGAAACTGGTGAAATCTACATTGATGCCCTGGGGTGGAAGTGTTCTGAGGCGGAAGATGAGGTGTTCTTCTTCCAGGCCTCGGGTGGGGAGGGAGCGGCGGTGAAGGAGGCCCAGGACTTGCATGTCCTTGGCAGCATGGGAGGGTGGATTGAAATGTTAGGCCACAGGGCGATGGGGTTGATTGGTGCGGGTGTCCCGGAGAAGTGACTTGACTCTCCAATCTCCCCAATGTTATAGAGATCGCATCGGGAGCAATGGATACAAAAAAAATTACATTGATGAATGGACCGGTGAAAGTCTTCTTTCTCCTGCAGCCCGGGTTCGATTCCCAGGCAGCGAGGCAATTTTTAGCAGAGCTACAAAACAGGTCTATATTTCCCTGGTGGTCTAGTGGTTAGAATTCGGCGCTCTCACCGCTGCGGCCCGGGTTCAATTCCGGGTCCGCGACGCAATTTTCCCCGGGTCTGCAGGCTATCCATTCTTCTTAAATGCGCTGTATCGTTGTTTCCTGATCTTCGTCGTTCCTAGGTGCTGCAATGTGAAGTAGCTCGTTGAAATAGCATCCTGATGCAGATTTGTTTGTATGTGTTGGGATGATTGCTTCTGCAGCTTAACTACTTGTTTCGCGTGTGCTGTTTTCCTGTCGACGCTGTTTTGAATTTACCATTGACTGTTCGCTCTACTGTGACATCTAGAACAACAACACTTTTTGTTGTTCTCCTCTTTTGTGAATTTTATGCCAGTAAGGAAATTGTTGATGGTGTTGTAGGTTTCCTCTAAGTTGTTTCACGTTGTGGTGACAAAAGTGTCATCACTGTAGCCGACCCAAAGTTTGGGTTGGATCTTTGGAAGGGCTGTTTGTTCGAAACTCTGCATTATTGCTTCTGTTAGGAATCCTGATATTGGTGGTTTCATGGGTGCTCCGTTGATTTGTTTGTCAGTCTTGTTACTGAATAGGAAGTGGGAGGTAAGGCACAGCTCCACGAGCTTGACAGTGTCATCTTTGCTGATGAAGTTGGTGCTGTTTGGTGTTTGTGTCTTTGGTTCTTCAAGTAGTGTCTTCAGTTTTCTTTGGTCACGTTGATGTTAATGGATGTGAACAGGGCTGTATGCCAAAGGACAGTATTATTCCATCCTCTTCTATCTTGTTGTCTTTGGTGTTCAAGAATTCTTGGATGGAGTAACTGGAGTGGCGTGAGTCTTCGACTTGTGTTTTAGTCTTCAGTGGAGGTCTTTGACTAGTCTGTATACTGGTGTTTCAAGTGGTGAGACTGTGGCTTGAGGGGGACTCCTGGTTTGAAGAGGAGGAGAACAGCAACAAAGTGCCATTCCTAGATGTCACAGTAGAGCGAACAGTCAATGGGGAACTTCAAACTAGCGTCGACAGAAAAACAACACACGCAAACCAAATACTTAACCGCAGAAGCAATCATCCCAACACCCACAAACGAGTGAACAATCCTCACTCTCTCCGCGGAGCAGGTAAGGGCTGTTTGGCACTATCTGTTTGTAGACGCGGTTACGTTTGTTTCATGGTTTAAATTTAAATATCTTTTTCGAAAAAAGTGCGGAGCGGACCCGGAAGCTGGTGTAGCGCAAACTTACCTGGGTAGTTTTTTTTCCCAATAAAGGCGCGCAGTGGTTAAGTAAATGGGCAGGTGTTATACCTTGGGTTCACTCTTCCTTCATTCCCACCAACCCTAACTTCACTCCCACCCCAACAGTCCAACGGCACTTTCCCCTGCAACTGCCGAATGTGTGACACCAGCCCATTTACCTGCTCCCTCCTGACTATCGAAGGGCCCAAACTTACCTTCCAGGTGTAGCGGCACTTTACCTGCACTACCCACAACCCAGTCTACTGCATTTGCTGCTCATAATACGGGCTCATTTACATTGGGGAAACCGAGGCATTAACTGGGTGACTGCTGCACAGAACATCTACGTTCTGCCCGCAAAAAAAGACGCTGAGCTTCCGGTTGCCTGCCAATTCCATACCCCACCCTGTTGCGTGGCCAACATCTCTGTCTCAGGTTTGCTGTATTGTCCCAGCGAAGCCCAGCACCAGCAGAACGAAGCGCACCGGATATTACACTTTTGGACCATACATCCCTCCGGTCCCAATATCGAATTCAATAATTCTAGGGCTTGAAATCCATAGCATCCTCGTCCCTCCCACACACACCAGGCCTTGTTATCACATAGTCTTTCATTACACACTACCTATGACTGCCACGAACAGTCTCCATTCACCCTCCCACGCAGATCGTTATCAACTCCCTTTTCTGTCCAACAGTTCTTCCCTCGCTTTGGGCTCTGTCCTGATCTATCATTTACTGCATCCGCCTTCCTCCCACAATATCTCCTGCATATAAACCAACGTTTTCCCAATCACCATCAGTTCTATGGAAGGGTCACCGGCAACTACTGTTTGTGTTTTGTTTCTGATATACAGCATCCGCAGTTCTTTCAGCTTTTTATTGAGGTAGAGTTGGAAATTGTTTCGAGAAACAGAAGGAGAGGTGGAGAGACAGAACAGACTGAACTGTTGATCTCAGTTGTTACGCAGACGTAAAATCATTGTAGTGCGATCACTTCCCTTAAGCATGAATAGCGGTCCCAATCTCCCCGTGAGCTTGTGGCGCAACGGTAGCGCGTCTGACTCCAGATCAGAAGGTTGCGTGTTCAAATCACGTCAGGCTCATTGAAGGCAATTTTGGATACTTGTGGGGAAGACGACTGAGCAGAGGTAAGCAATGGGTTTCAGGCCGATGGCACGGAGCCTGCTCCTGTTGCTCAGAAGTGAAGTTTGGAAAAGAGCAGAGCAATAGTTATGGGGCACCGATAGGCGGTTTTGTGGGGGCGAGAGAGACTCACGATTGGTATGTTGCCTCCCAGGTGCAAGGGTAAGTGACGTCTCTGATCGTGTTTTCCGGGTTCAGAAGGGGGAGAGGGAGCAGACCGAAGTCGTGGTCCACGTTGGCATCAGCGACATAGGTAGGAAGAAGGATGAAGATGTCAGGCAGGCTTTCAGGGAGCGAGGCTGGAAGCTCAGAGTTAGAACAAACAGAGTTGTTGTCTCTGGTTTGTTACCCGTGCCACGTGATAGCGAGTCGAGGAATAGTCAGAGAGAACAGTTAAATGCGTGGCTACAGGGATGGTGCAGGAGGGAGGTATTCCGGTATCTGGATAACTGGGGTTCTTTCTGGGGAAGGTGGGACCTGTGTTGTGGTTCTGTTCGCCGAGCTGGAAATTTGTGTTGCAAACGTTTCGTCCCCTGTCTAGGTGACATCCTCAGTGCTTGGGAGCCTCCTGTGAAGCGCTTCTGTGATGTTTCCTCCAGCATTTATAATGGCTTCTCTCTGCAGCTTCCAGTTGTCAGTTCCAGCTGTCCGCAGCAGTGGCCAGTATATTGGGTCCAGCTCCATGTGTTTGTTGATAGAATCTGTGAATGAGTGCCATGCCTCTAGGAATTCCCTGGCTGTTCTCTGTTTGGCTTGCCCTATAATAGTAGTGTTGTCCCAGTTGAATTCATGTTGCTTGTCATCGGCATGTGTGGCTACTAAGGATAGCTGGTCGTGTCGTTTCATGTCTAGTTGGTGTTCATGGATGCAGATCGTTAGCTGTCTTCCTGTTTGTCCTATGTAGTGTTTTGTGCAGTCCTTGCATGTGATTTTGTAAACTACATTGGTTTTGCTGATGCTGAGTATCGGGTCCTTCCTTCTGATGAGTTGTTGTCTGAGAGTGGCTGTTGGTTTGTGTGCTGTTATGAGTCCTAGTGGTCGCAGTAGTCTGGCTGTCAGTTCTGAAATGCTCCTTATGTATGGTAGTATGGCTAGTCCTTCGGGTTGCGGCATGTCCTCGTTCCGTTGTCTTTCTCTTAGGCATCTGTTGATGAAATTGCGTGGGTATCCGTTTTTGGCGAATACAGTGTTCTTCTCGCTCTTTTTGCAGTTCTGGTGTGCTGCAGTGTGTTGTGGCCCTTTTGATTAGTGTCTTGATGCAACTTCGTTTGTGTGTGTTGGGGTGGTTGCTTTCATAGTTCAGGACTTGGTCTGTGTGTGTGGCTTTCCTGTATACCTTTATGGTGAATTCTCCGTTCGGTGTTCTCTGTACCATCACGTCTAGGAATGGGAGTTGGTTATTCTTTTCTTCCTCTCTCGTGAATCAGATTCCTGTGAGTGTGGCGTTGATGATCCGGTGTGTGTTCTCTATTTCTGTGTTCTTAATGATTACAAAGGTGTCATCCACATATCTGACCCAGAGTTTGGGTTGAATTTTGTTTGACTGTTTGTTCTAACCTTTGCATTACTGCTTCTGCTATGAGTGCAGAGATCGGTGGGCCCATGGGGTGTTCCGTTGATTTGTTCGTATATCTGGTTGTTGAATGTGAAGTGTGTTGTGAGGCACAGGTCCAGTAGTTTAAGTATGCCGTCTTTGTTGATAGGTTCAATGGCCTGTTGTCTGTTCTGTATGTCCAGCAGGTTGGCTATTGTTTCTCTGGCTAGAGTTTTGTCAATAGAGGTGAACAGTGCTGTTACATCGAATGAGACCATGGTATCTTCTTTGTCTATGTGTATATTTCTGATGATGTCCAAGAATTCCTGGATTGATTGTATAGAGTGTCTGGATCCGCTGATCAGGTGTTTCAGTTTCTGCTGCAGCTCTTCAGCCAGTTTGGTAGGTGTTGGTATCTGCAAGTAGTTGTTGCGCTTTTTGGATGTACTCTGCTTTGTCCAGGATGACCGTAATTCTGCCTTTGTCTGTTGGTCGTATGATTATGTTCTTATCGTTTCTTAGTGATTTTAGTGCTTCTCCCTCCTTGGTGTTGAGGTTATGTGTTTGTCTTTTCCTTGTTATCAGAGGTGCGATACTTTGTCTCACTGTTTGTTGTGTCTCTTCTGTCAGTCCATTGTTCCTGAGTGTGCATTCTAGTGCTGCTAGGAAGTCTGCTGTCTTGGCGTCCCTGTGGTTGTAGTTAAGTCCCTTGGCCAGTATTATTCATTCCGTGTCTGTGAGCTGTCTGTGGGAGAGGTTTTTAACCCAGGTGTGTGTTGTGATGTCCTCTTCGTTGTGTGTTAGTTTGGCCATTTTTTCTTTTAGTGCCTTTTTTTTGCGGTGTTTGGTCCTGTTCTGTCCTATGGTGACGGCCTGTTCTATGGTCCGGGTCCATTCCTTCCATCCATTGGTGGATTTTGAAATTAACGATTTTTGGCACGGAATTTCTTGTATGTATTTTTGAAGTCTGTTGTGAGCGTCTGTAATCATTACCTGATCATCCCGAGTCCGTTCTGTCTGGCTGTGTCCCTGGCTTGTGGATTGTTGACTGGTGGGACCTCTATAAACAGGATGGTCTACACCTTAACCTGAGGGGCACCAGTATCCTTGGGGGGAGGTTTGCTAGTGCTGTCTGGTGGGGTTTAAACTAACTCTGCAGGGGCATGTGAACCTAGACGGTCGCTTTATGGTGTAGGACCTTGAGTGTAGGGAGGTTAGGTTCATGGCATCAATCTCGAAGGAGGGTGCCTGTAAACAGGAAGGTGATTTGAAGTGTGTATACTTCAATGCAAGAAGTATACGAAATAAAGTAGGTGAACTTGCAGCGTGGGTTGGTACCTGGGAGTTCAATGTTGTGGCTATGATGGAGACATGGGACAGAATTGGCTGTTGCAGATTCCAGTGTTTAAATGCTTTAGTAGGGTCAGAGGTGGGGGTAAAAGAGGGGGAGGTGTGGCATTGTTTGTCAAGGATAGTATTACAGCGGTGAAAGGACGATAGATGAAGACTCGCCATCTGAGGTAGTTTGGGCTGAGGTTAGAAATAGGAAAGGTGAGGTCACCCTGTTAGGAGTTTTCTACAGGCCTCCTAATAGTCCAAGAGACATAGAAGACAGGATTGCGAATATGATTCAGGAGAAGAGGGAAAGTAATAGGGTGGTTGTTTTGGGGGTCTTTAACTTTCCAGATATTGACTGGGAAAGCTATAGCTTGAGTACGTTAGATGGGTCGGTGTTTGTCCAATGTGTGCAGGAGGGTTTCCTGACACAATATGTTGACAGGCCAACAAGAGGTGAGGTCATACTGGATTTGTTTCTGGGTAACAAATCAGGCCAGGTGTTAGAATTGGAGTTAGGTGAGCGCTTTAGGAACAGTGACCACAATTCGGTGAATTCTACTCTGGTGATGAAGAGGGATAAGTGTGCACTGCAGGGCAAGAGTTATAGCTGGGGGCAGGGAAATTGTGATGTGGTGAGGCATGACTTAGGATGCATGGCTTGGAAAAGTAGGCTTCAAGGGAAGGGCACAATCGATATGTGGAGCTTGTTCAAGGAGCAACTATTGAGTGTCCTTGATAAATATGTACCTGTCAGGCAGGGAGGAAAGGGTCGTGTGAGGGAGCCGTGGTTTTATAATGAATTGGAATCGCTTGTTAAAGCGACGAGGGCGGCCGATGTAAAGATGAGGCGTGAAGGTTCAATTGGGGTGATTGAAGGTTATAAGGTAGCCAGGAAGGAGCTAAAGAGAGAGCTAAGAGCAGCAAGGAGGGAACATGAAAAGTCCTTGGTTGGTAGGATTAGGGAAAACCCAAAGGCTTTCTATAGGTATGTCAGGAATAAAAGAATGACTAGGGTAGGAATAGGTCCAGTCAAGGATAGTAGTGGGAAGTTGCGCTTGGAGGCTGAAGAGATTGGGGAGACACTGAATGAATACTTTTAGTCAGTATTCACTCAGGAACAGGACATTGTTGCCAATGTGAATATTGAGTCACAATTAATTAGAATGGACGGCTTTGAAGTATGTAGGGAAGAGGTATTGGAAATTCTGGAAAGGGTGAAAATAGATAAGTCCTCTGGGCCTGATGGCATTTATCCTAGGATTCTCTGGGAAGCAAATGAGTTTGCAGAGCCATTGGCCTTGATTTTTATGTCCTCGTTGTCTACAGGAATAGTGCCAGAAGACTGGAGGATAGCAAATGTGGTTCCCTTGTTCAAGAAGGGTAGTAGAGACAACCCTGGTCTTCCACTTGATATCCTTCAGAAAAATTAACAAAGTGAGTGTACTGTTAAATGAAAATAGCATAGGCACCAAATTCCTGTAAACTGCCAGATGCCTTCTGATCACACGTTATCCAGGACACCAAAACTGAAAACTGTCATGCAGCCAGTCAGCCAGCCTTAAGGAGCACCTAAGTGAAGCTTTCCTCCATACACAATGACCTAGAACAAGATGCTGTCAAAGATGCTGCAAATGGAGCTGAATCAAGGACATGAAAATGAAATATCAAGGCCGCTTGAGAAAAGAAAGCCATTTAAGTTGCTGAATGACTTCCTTCTATTCTATTAAATGAAAAAATGACAAGAAATATAGAATGTTATTAGAAGGTGAAACATATAAGCCATTAAACTTTTACAACAGTGAATAATCTTAGATATACTCAAAATGAAGCAACACATATGTACTTTTTATAACAATGTGCTAATCCCTTAAATGCTGCTCAGTTCCATGAGAAACTACGCTTTTAATTGTATAGGTGAGTAAAGAAGCTATCCATTTCTAGGGTGCAAATTGTATTCAAATGAATGTGTCAAATTAAGGAAAAAAGTGAAAATACATTTAAGAGGGACAGAGAGCATCTGAGCACCTTTGCAGAGTCTTGTCCCTCCCTGGATTCACTGCAGTTGCAATCAGTGAATAGTTTCCCCCCATCTCTCCCTCCCAAGATGAAGAATGGAAAAGGGGAGACATTGCTTTGCTCCTCGGTGTTGTCTAGAGGAGGGAGTTTTACTCTGAAATTGAATGAAGATAGAGCTTCATTCCGGACTGCAACTTCCTTCCATTGTCCAACATGTGAGTACGGCACTTTCTGAGGAGGGGAGGCTTGTCAGGATAGATGCCAATAAAATGCTTCCTTGTCAGAGAATCTAGAACTCGATGACACAGATTATAAATAAGGGCTTTCCCATATCAGGCAGAATGAGGAATTTATTCTCTCTTCTTTATTGCAATGCTCTCACACAGAGAGTAATAGCGACAGGCTCTTTGAATGTATTCAAGGCTGAATTGAACTGAATTTTGAGTGACAGGGAATGAAAGGTTATTGAGTGCAGGTAGCAAATGAAGTTAACACTACAGCAGGACATGCATGATCTTCTTAATTGGAAAGTAAGCCTGGTGAATGGCAGTGGCAAGAGATTTAACACGTTCCATGTCTGAGTAGTCCTTCAAACAGTTGTCGAAGCTGGACAGAGACATGGATTCCCACATCATAGAGAAACCGTGGAAATGTGAGGACTGTGGGAAGGAATTCAAAATTCCATATTTGTTTGAACGTCATTGCCATGGTCACACTGGGGAGCAGCCATTCGCCTGCTCCATGTGCGGCAAGGGCTTCATTCATTTAATCCACCCTGATGATCCACCTGAAGAGTTTCACGAGGAAAGACCTTTTTTCTGCTTCGTGGGAAGGAGTTCATTTATTTATCACCCTGGTGACCCACCAGCCGGCTCACACCGGAGAGAGGCCGTTCGCCTGCCCTAAGTGCATGAACGGATTCACCCAGTCATCCGCCTTGCTGATCCACCAATAGGGCCATACCAGGGAAGAGACCACCCTCCTGCTCTGTCTGCATGAAGGTATTCATTAATTTGTCTGCCCTGCTTATGCACCTTCGGGTTCACACCAGGGAGAGACTGTTCTCCTGCTCCATGTGCAGGAAGGGGTTCATTCATTTATCCACCCTGGTGACTCACCAGCAGGTTCACACCGGGGAGAGGTCATTCACTCGGTCCAAGTGTGGGAAGGGATCCACTAACCCCACTGACCTGCAGACAAACTGGCACATTCACACCAGGGAGAGGCTGTTCATCTGCTTCGTCTGTGGGAAAGGGTTTAGCCATTCATCCATCCTGCTGGCGCACAGGCGCATCCACACTGAGGATAGACCGTTCTCCTGGTCTGTGTGTGGTAGGGGATTTACAGATTATTCCAGTTGCAGAGACACCAGCGGGTTCACACTGGGGAAAGGCCTTTCACCTGCTCCGTGTGCGGAAAGGGATTTAGTCAGTCATCCCATCTGCTCAGACACCAATCCAATCACACCAAGCAGAGCACGTTTGGATTCTTTGTGGGTGTGACTTGTATTAGTATCAAGAGGAAGGGGAGTATTGCTGAGGCAGAACTGACTGCAGGTAGAGTAGGTGGCGGTGCATGGCTGACAGCATGGAGCATAGGATCCGGAAAGAGAATTCTTGCTGAAGGTTTTGAATTTGTAGTGTGTACTGGGTATCCTGTTCAGGTTCAAACTGTGTTGGGCTGAATGTGGTCCGGAGTCCATGTGAGATCAGATGGTTCCATATGCAGTTCTGAGGAATAGCTCTGAAAACGTGTTGCTGGTTAAAGCACAGCAGGTTAGGCAGCATCCTAGGAACAGGAAATTCGACGTTTCGGGCCAGAGCCCTTCATTAGGAATGAGGAATTTCTGGCAGTTCTGAGGAATAGCTGATTTTGATGAAGAGCTTATGACTGAACATCGATCCTGATGAAGGTCATATGCCCAAAACATCGATTCTCCTGCTCCTGGGATGCTGCCTGACCTGCCGTCCTTTTCCAGCAACGCACTCTCGACTATTAATACTCAAGAGTGCTTACATTCACTGGTCAGTTGAGCACCTATTAAGACACACTTACTGATTTGGAACATGCAGCAGAGTCGGGAGATGTAAACCTTTTATGTTTGACTCTGTGAAGAAATCAATCCCATGGAAAGATTGGCTCCAGTTTGTCCCTTCCCCAGGAGGCTGTCAGGACGATAACATGGGAAACAGAGAATGATTGTCCATTACTGAAGGTTGAACAAATTGGAAAAATGACAGTTTCTGATAATGTCTTACAATCCTGGTGGCTTTTGGAGGTATTTTTGAAATTGTCATGGCCTGTGTGACCCACTGATGTTCCCAGAGTCTGAGCCACACCACAAATGGCAGGATGGAGAAGAGAATGCAGACATGGGTTATATCCCTACCATAGACTCATAGAACCTGACCACATGGAAACAGACCTTTCTGTCCAACTCATCCATGCTGACCAGTTATCCCAAATTGGTGAGGCCACTTTTGAAATATTGTGTTCAATTCTGGCCTTCTTGCTATCAGGAGGATGTTAACGTTGAAAGGGTTCAGAAAAGATGCACAAGGATGTTGCCAGGCTTGGAGGGTTTGAGCTCCAGGGAGAGTCATAGAGCCTTAGAATCATGGAGATGTACATACGGAAACAGACCATTCATTCCAAATTGTCCATGCTGACTAGACATCCAATCCTTAACGAGTCCCACTTGCCAGCATTTGGCCCATATCCCTCAATCCCTTCCTATTCATATACCCATCCAGATGCCATTTTGAATGTTGTCATTGTAGCAGCCTCCACCACTTCCTTTAATAGCGCATTCCATACATGTGCCACCCTCTGCGTGAAAAAGTTGCCCCTTAGGTCCCTTTTCTCACCGTAAACTTATGCCTGCTAGTTCTGGACTCCCCCATCCAGGGAAAAAAAACCTTGTCTATTTCCTCTCTCCGTGCCCCTCATGATTTTATAAACCCGTATAATGTCACCCCTCACCCTCTGACACTCCAGAGAAAGTAGCCCTATATTGGTCAGAGCATTGAGTATATGAATTGGGAGGTCTCTGTCCAATGATCACTTACTGTTCCCTTCAATAATTCCATAATTGGAAGTATATGACATAGCTAAAGGACATAAATACAACAGATAATTGTATTTGAATCTCGGAGGCTAGCACATTGAATATATAACCATTTAATAACACTAGATAGATCTCTGTCCCATCTCAAGTTCCAGTCCTGATAAATGCCTTGCGGATCTGAAAGCCTTGAGAGACAGAGAGAATCTGAAACCGCTTCTATTTGATTCATTTCCTCTTTTTCCAGCTGCTATCTTGAATAGTTTTACCCTTCCCCCTCTCATTCCCCGTCTCCAAGCCAGGATGAGGAATGGAAAGGGGAGACATTGACTTGTTCTGAAACTGGCCTCGTCCCGCGTGGTGACGTTCGCGATGGAGGGCGGGGCGTCGTGAAGGAGCCAATAGGAATCGCAGCGCCGAGCGGCGATGTCGCTGTGTTCTAAGTCCTTTTGGCCAACGGCCCGTACGTCGCACTGACCAATTGCAAACCCTGGAGAACCTGAAAGGAGTCTGGTCCTCCTGCCAATCAGAGCTCACCTATTGTCTAAATGAGCTCGGGAAGCTGCTACTACTTCTCTGAATGAAGATGGAGCTTCACCCCAGACTGCAACTCCCTTCCTCTGTCCAACATCTGTGACTACGGCACTTTTTTTCTACACCCTTCCCATCCTTTTCAATTTCTTTTCTCATTCTGGGGTTAAACTGATATCCCAGCCTTACCTCAGCTTCTCAGAGCACATCTCTGTTATGCTCATCCCAGTATACAGGCGTGTCAGACCGGTTCTGAAGCAGGTAAAACCTGGCCAGGTGGAGCCATTTCTGCTCTTCAAGACTGTTTTGAGCGCACTGACTGGTGGGTGTTCAGGGAGACCACAAATGATAGCGATTCCATCAATTTAGAGGAGTACATGGTGTCGGTGATTTCCTACGTTAGCAAGTGTATTGACGGTGTAATTGTGTTCAAGACCATCACTTCTTGCCCCAACCAGAAGCCATGAATGACTGCAAAGGTGTGTGCAGTGCTGAGGGCCTGTGATTCTACCTTCATAGCAGATGACAAGGTGGGCCTGACAACAGTGAGGGCCAACCTGACCCAGGCATCAAAGAGTAAAAAATGAGGTCTGCAGATGCTGGAGATCACAGCTGCAAATGTGTTGCTGGTCAAAGCACAGCAGGTTAGGCAGCATCTCAGGAATAGAGAATTCGACGTTTCGAGCATAAGCCCTTCATCAGGAATAAGAGAGAGAGAGCCAAGCAGGCTGAGATAAAAGGTAGGGAGGAGGGACTAGGGGGAGGGGCGATGGAGGTGGGATAGGTGGAAGGAGGTCAAGGTGAGGGTGATAGGCCGGAGTGGGGTGGGGGCGGAGAGGTCAGGAAGAGGATTGCAGGTTAGGAGGGCGGTGCTGAGTTGAGGGAACCGACTGAGACAATGTGGGGGGAGGGGGGGAAATGAGGAAGCTGGAGAAATCTGAATTCATACCTTGTGGTTGGAGGGTTCCCAGGCGGAAGATGAGGCGCTCCTCCTCCAGCCGTCGTGTAGTTGTGTTCTGCCGGTGGAGGAGTCCAAGGACCTGCATGTCCTCGGTGGAGTGGGAGGGGGAGAAAGAGTCAAAATGTGCATACACACAAAAAATACACAGCCACTTTCAGGACAGCAGTGATAAACTGAGCGTGTGGAAGGGCACCCAGGCCAACACTAACCACCGAACAGCATTGCCTGGTTGTGCTGGTGGTGCCTCCCCACTGCTGGATGAGTTGAACAACTTTTTATGCATAATTTGAGGCTCAAAATGATGTGGCAGTGAGGAACTCTAACCCCCACCCCCCCTCACAACCCACCTCCCAATTCAGTCTCTCACGACCAGACTGTGCAACAGTTTCCTCCCCCAAACCATCTGACTCCTTAACACTGTATGATTGGACTCTTTTTCTATCTGAAATTTTTTGCGCAACTTCGAATTGCTGCTAGAAAAATGTCTATTCTTTATCATTCTTTTATTATGCGGTAACTTGTGTGTTTTGCACTCTGGTCCCTCGAAGTAGAGGAGATGACAGAAACATTGGAAGCTTCTGAGAGAGCGTTCTCAAAATTAATCCTGGGAATTGACGTGTTTGCTAATGATGCAATGTTGAGTAGCTTAGTTGAGCATTCGTTCGAGTTTGGAAGAATGAGAGGAGATCTTAATGAATAAATATCAGAATCTTAGTGGGCCTGAAAGGTTAGTTGCCAAAAAGGTAGTGTTCATTTGTGGGAGAGTCTCAGACCAGAAGGAATAGCCTCTAATCTTAAGCGTTTGCATATTTATTATGGAGATGATGTGGATATCTTCTCTCAGTGGTTAATGAATGACAGGGCTACTGAAGTTCTATCACTAAGTATAGTCAAGGCATATGGTGGGCAGAATTTTAATCAATAAGGGAATCAATAATAAGGCATGAATGTGGATTTTTGGATTATAATATTAATAAATGGTGGAGCAGATTCAATGGGCTGAATGGATTATTTTGGTCAAAGATTTTATAAACATCCTGTGGGATCTTGACAGGGCAGATATGGATAAAGTGCTTCAACCTATGCACGATATTCAGACCTAGGGTTCCACAGGAACCAGAATTGTCTGTTTTGAATTTCTATCCTGTGCAGATGGTGATGCTTCCTGTAATCTCCTTTTACAGGATATGAGAAAGGGAAGGAATTGCAGCCAGAAATATCAAAACAAGATCTGATAGAGACAATCATCATCAGCCTTTGAATCTCTCAGGATTTATTATGTCTCAGCTGCCCTGTCTGCTTCAAAAGGTTTCAAACATCAGTGAGACTGAGGCACACTGAGTGAGAGTGTCGCAGTGAACTGACTGTGGGAAGAGCTCTAAGCGGATACACAGCCTGAAATAGTAACATCCCATTTGCAGTGACAAGAGACAGAACACATTCCGTGTGTGAGTGGTCTTTCAACTGATTGTCAAACCTGGAGAGAGACCAGGACTTCCACGTGATGGAGAAACCATGGAAATGTGAGGATTGGAGGAAAGACTTCAAATTCCTGTGTCTGCTTGATTCCCATCATCGTGGTCACACTGGGGAGAGGCCATTCACCTGCTCAGCGTATGGGAAGGCATTCGTTCACCTATCCACCTAGTGACTCACCGGTGGGTTCACACCGGGGAGAAGCCATTAATTTGCTCAGTGTGTGAGAAGGTCTTCACCCATTCGACTTCTCTGCTAACTCACCAGCACATTCACACCTGCGAGAAGCCATTCTCCTGCTCCACCTGCAGGGAGCACAGATTCCTCCGCCCCGCAGATACAGCAGTGTGTTCACACCGGGGAAAGACCATTTACCTGCTCAGTGTGTGGGAAGGCCTTCAGTCGGTCGTCCCATCTGCTGAGACACCTCTTCAGCCACACCGAGTAGAGAGTTTTTAAACTCTTTATGTAGGTGTGACTTGTATTTATATTCAAGATAGCACACATTCACTGGTCAGTTGAGCATCTATTAAGAGGCTCTTAACGATTTGGAACATGCAGTGACATCAGGAGGTATATACCTGAAATGTTTGACTCTTTGAAGAAATCTGAGTTGAAAAGTGTGGCACTGTAAGAAGTACAGCAGGCCAGGCAGCATCCGAGGGGCAGGAGAGTTGATGTTTCAAGCATAAGCCCTACATCACATTCCAGTGCCATACTTTTTGACACTGACTTTCTAGTATCTGCAGTCACTCGACTGCTCTGAGTCTGTGACGAAATCTGCCCCGTGTAAAGATTAGCTCCACTTTCTCCTTTCTCAGTAAGGCTGTCAGGATGACTACATGGGTAAAAGAGAGAGCTCTTCCAGTGCTGAAGGTTGGACAATTAAATTTAGGTAAAATAAAGTTTCTTACTGCGGCTACAATCCTGGTAGCTTATGTGAGAAATGCCTCAAGGTATTTGGACATTGTCAGAATCTGGTGACCAACTGAGATCCATGGTTTGAACCACACAACAAGTGGCAGGATGGAGGGGGGAATGTAGCCATGGGTTATGTCCCGACCATAGAGCCATAAAACTCCACTGCACAGAAACAGACCTTTCAGTCCAACACGTCTATGCCGACCAGATATCCCAAATTGATGAGGCTATTTCTGGAATACTATGTTCAGCTCCAGTCTCTCTGCTTTGGGAAGGATTTAACACTTAAACGATTCAGAAAAAGTTTACAAGGCTGTTGCCAAGATTGAAGAGTTTGAGGTAAAGAGAGAGGATGAATAGGCTGGGATTGGTTTTCTCTGAAGCATCAGAAGTTGAGGGGTGACCTTACTAAGGTTAAAAAATCATGAGTGGTATGGATAGGGTGAATACTGATGTTGTTTCCCCAGTGTGGGCGACTCCAAACCCACCCACCCCCACACCCCCGCCCCCGGATAAGGAATGGAAAGATACATTGCTTTGTTCCCAGATGTTGCCCAGAGGGAGTCTCCCTTTGAAACAGGTAGATAAGATAGTGAAGAACATGTTTGTTATGCCTTCATTTTTTGGTCAGAGCATTCAGTATAGGAGTTGGGAGGTCGTGTTGCAGCTGTACAGGACGTTGGTAAGGCCACTTTTGGAATATTGCGTGCAATTCTGGTCTCCTTCCTATTGAAAGAATGTTATGAAACTTGAAATGATTCAGAAAAGATTTACAAGAATGTTGCCAGGGTTGGAGGATTTGAGCTATATTGAGAGGCTGAAAAGTCTGGGGCTGTTTTCCCTGGAGTGTCGGAGGCTAAGTGACCTTATAGGGGATTATAAAATAAGGGGCATGGGTAGGATAGAAATATTGGAACACAGACTTTAACCTAATACTTTCAATGCATTATCTGAGCTGAGATGGCACCTATTGTTAAAGCTATCTTGAGAATGTAACTTTTAAAAAGTTGTGGGATTTACATATGAAGGAAACAAAACTAATGTGAACTTTGAATTGGTGGGGGGTAAATGACATCTGATTCACTCATATCCTTTTTAGGGAAGGAAATTGCCGTTGTGGGAAAGGATTCACTCAGTTGTCCTAGCTGCATTCTTTACCCAGTCTGGACTACATGTGACTTCAGACCCACAGCAGAATGGTTCACTCTTGATTGTCCCTCTTCCCCCAGGGAGACATTTACTTGAATGGCAGCACGGTGGCTCAGTAGTTACCACTGCTGCTTCACAGCACCGAAGTTCCCGGTTCGATTCCAGCCTCGGGTGACTGTCAGTGTGGAATTTGCACGTTCTCCGTGTCTGCGTGGGTTTCCTCAGAGTGCTCCGGTTTCCTCCCACAGTACAAGTATGTGCAGGTCAGGTGAATTGTCCATGTTAAATTGCCCATTGTGTTAGGTGTATTAGTCAGAGAGAAATGGGTCTGGGTGTGTTACTCTTCGGAGGGTTGGTGTGGACTGGTTGGGCTGAAGAGCCTGTTTCCACACTGTAGGGAATTTAACTAATCTAACCATATCCGAACTTAACCGTATCTCTCTAAACCCTTCCTATTCATATACCTATCCAGATTCCTATTAAACATTGTAAATGCACCAGCCTCCCCCACTTCGCCTGGCAGTTCATTCCGTACACACACCACCCTCTGTGCGAAAAAGGTGCCTCTTCGGGCCATTTTAAATATTTCTCCCCTCACCTTAAACCGATGTCCTCCAGTTTACAACTTCATCTGCCCTGGTGAAAAGACATACAAAAGTTGAGCAGCCAGACAAAATGCAAAAAGAATACAACGTCGAGCCACCCGGAAAAATAAAATTGTGGCTCCAGCCGTTTTTTCTCCTTTTGGCCTTTACATTCTTTACATCTGTCAGTAACAGTAGTCACCAAAGCGCACACTGCGCATGCTCCGAGGTGTCGGCGAGGAAGGCGCATGCTCACCGGTGTCAGCAAAGTAGTACGCATGCTCCTCGAAGTCCGAAGAACGGCACGCGACTTCCTTTAGATGGACCAATGGTAAAGCCTGGAGGACCGGATGGAGATTGGTCCTCCTGCCAGTTAGAGCACCCCTATTGTCTGAATGCAGAAGGAGGAGAATGAGCTTCTGTCGCTGCTGTGAAGATTGAGCTTCACCCCAGATTGTAACTTCCTTCTCTCTAATATCTGTGAGTACAGCACTTTCTTTTCTCATCCCCTTTTCCATTTAGTTTTCATTTTGGTATTCAATTATAGTCATAGAGATGGACAATACGGAAACAGACCCTTCGGTCCAACTCGTCCATGTCGGCCAGATATTGCAACCTAATCTCGTCCTGCTTGCCAGCACCCAGCCGATATCCCTGTTCATGTAGTGTTGACTTGCAGCAACTGAAAGGAAAGGGAGTGATTCTCTGGGGTGCAGACAGACTCTGGAAATGTTGGACACAGTTGGCAAACACATGGCAAATGCAGTACCTCAATGTGAAGCTATAGCCTTTGTTGTGCAGAAAGGAGGTGCGTTTTTAAATGTGATACATTGGGATGTGGAGAAAGTGAGGATTGCAGATGCTGAAGATCAGAGTCGCAGTGTGGCATTGGAAAAATACAGCTAGTCAGGCAGTATGAGAGTTGATGTTTTGGGCACGAGCCCTTCATGAAGGATGATGTGTAGATGTACAATGGGACTTCAGTGTCCTTCTGCACCAGTCACTGCCAGTTGTCAGACAGGTGAAACAAGCAATCAGCAAGGAAAGTGGTATATTAGCAAGAGGAATTGAGTTCAGAAGTGGGGATGTCTTCCTGCAGTTAGGGGGTCATTGAACGTATTCACTGCTGAGTTCATCTGATATTTTGAACAACAATGAAATGGGTGTTTATGGGGGATGTCAAGAAAATGGTTTCAAGACCAGTATAGAACTGTTCCAGTGTCAGACAGCACAGAAACAGACCCTTCAGTCCAACCAGTCCATGCTGACTATGTTCTCAAACTAAACTAGTCCCACCCGCCAGTATTTGGTCCATATCCTCTGAATCTTTCCTATTCAGATACCTATCCAAATGTCCTTTAAGTGCGATAACTGCACCTGCATCCACCACTTCCTCTGAACATTCATTCCACACATGAACCACTCTCTGTGTAAAACGAAAAATAGTGTCCCTCGTGTCTTTCAAATCTTTCTCCTCTCTCCTTCAAAATTTGTTCCCTAATCTTGAAACCCCCACCCAAGGGAAAGGACACCTGCCATTCATGTTAGCTATATCAGTCATGATTTAACCAACCTCAGCAATGTCACCTCTCAACATCCTATGTTCCAATGAAAACTGTCCCAGCCTATCCACCAAATTGTAGGTATTTTCATATCCAGTTATGCTCTGTGCAATACTGGTCCAGGCTTGAAAAATCAAATGTCTTAATCCTGCTCCCAATTCTCACCCTCTGTGTCCAGGACAGCAAGAGACCATAAGACATAGGAGTTGAGATTAGGCCATTCAGCCCATCAGGTCTGCTGATAGCACACAATCGCAGCTGACAAGTTTCTCAGCCCCATTCTCCTGCTTTCTCCCCGTAACTCTTGATCCTCAAGAACCTGTCTACCTCCGTCTTAAATATTCTCAATGACCTGTCCTTTACAGCCTTCTGTGGCAATGAATTCCAAAGATTCACCACTTTCCGGATGAAGAAGTTTCTCCTTATCGCTGTTCCAAAAGGGCCTTCCCTTTACTGTAAGGCTGTGCCTTCAGGTTCTTGTCTCTCCTACCAATGGAAACATCTTCCCAACGTCCAGTCTGTCCAGGCCATTCAGTATTCTGTATGTTTCAATTAGAGTGTGGGCCTGTGGATCAACATGAACCAAACCCTTCAGGATGAGATGCAGCAGGAATTAGGTTCAGCAAAGTGAGAATGGAGGGAATGTGTGTGGGAAGGAGATTTTCAGCTTCTAGGGAATAAGAGAGGAAAGAGAGTTTGCTATAAATGGGAATTGAGCAGATGGGTCATTGGGCCAAGGAGTGGGAGATGGAGTTTAATTTAGCCAAATGTGAGGAGTTGCATTTTGGTCAAGCAATCCAGGCAGAACTGACACAGTTGAGGGGAGTGTTGCTGAACAAAGACCTTGGAGTGCAGGTTCATAATTCTTTGAAAGTGGAGTCTTGGGTAGCTAGGGTAGTAAAGAAGGCATTCGGTATGCTTTCCTTTATTGGTCAGAACATTGAGTATTGGAGTTGGGAGGTCATGTGGCCGCTGCACACGAAATTGGTTGGGCCACTTTTGAAACACTGCATTCAAGTCTGGTCTCCTTGATATAGGAAAGATGTTGTGAAACTTTGAAAGAGGTTGGAAAAGATTTACAAGGCTGTTACCAGAGTCGGAGGGTTTGAACTACTGGGAGAGGCAGAATAGGCCAGGGATATTTTTCCTGGAGCATCAGAGACTGATGGATGACCTTATTGAGGTTGTAACGGGCATGGATAGGGTGAGTACCCAAGATCTTTTCCCCAGGATGGTGCAGTCCAAAACTAGACGGTGCATATTTGAGGTGAGAGGAGAATGATTCACAAGTGTGGTTGTGAAGACTGGACCTTCAGAACAGCTGTCAAAGATGTTTTGCCCTGACTGGGAGCAGAAGTTGTAACAGTGAAATCTTTCATTTAAGAGCAAACAACTGAGTGAGTCCGTCTATCCCAGATTTTGGTGGAAAGTGGGAATTCGTTGCTGTTGGGCGAGATAACACCTCAAGATTAGGGGGAGTAGCTTTCAAACAAGGATTAGGAGGAACTGTTTTTCCTGGAGAGTAGTGAATCTGTGGAATTTTCTGCCCAGTGAAGCAGTAGAGGCCACTTCAGTATATTGAAGACACAGTTGGATGGGTTTTTGCATGGTTGGTGAATTAAGGATAGCTTTGACAATGCAGGGAGGAGGAACTGCGATGGTGGATTGATCAGCCATGATCTTAATGAATGGCAGAGTAGGCCTGACAGGACAAGTGGCCTACTCCTGCTTTTATTACTGTGGAACTATAACCCTGCATTTCCAATGGCTAACCCAGCTTCAGGATGACAAGGATTGTATCCTGAATATTGAGGGGATAGTCAAATGGGAAGCGAGGTAAAGGTCGAGGGTTGGCACAGCTAATCAAAGTATTGATCCCAGGGTAGTCTGGTGTCAGCTCAGATTTCAGGTCCTGATTTCTCTCTCCTCTGTTGATCTCCCTGTTCGCTAAGAATAAGATGTTAGTCTGTCAGCTCTGCTGGATTTCTGCTGAAGCTTTGACACCCATTTTACACCATTTGGAACAATAAAACATTGAAGTCAATCGAGACCCAACACACCATCTCAGCCTGTCAACCATCCAGATACAGTGTTGTCATGGCAGGGAATCAAACAAGAAAAACGAAACAAAATTAGAAATAAATCGATACTTGTGCTTAATGTTTGTTCACTAGTAAGTAAACCAGAATAGGGTTCTCCCACGTTACTTATAGTGCCCTATTTTGAGGAATTCTGTCCCTTACATCTACTATTAGTACCCAGCTATAAATTACAACAACATTTACAACCACAGAAATAAAGCATCTGTTATCTCAATGTCTGTGTGATATGCAGCACAGAAATAGACATTTTATTTCTGTCATGCGTTTGTGTGTACACACAAGTCCATGGCAATGAATTTGTGTTTGCAGCATTATATTTGCTGATTCATTCTATTTTGCTCCTAAAATGAACAATCTCCAGGTAGTCAATACATGTAGTATTATGTAAATTCAACTTTGAAAATAGAACCAGGCTGACTCAAGGTTAGGATAGACAGGCTCTGATCTCACACCTTTCATGCATTGTCTGAGCTGAAACAGAGTCGTAGAGATGTACAGCACAGAAACAGACCCTGCGATCCAACTTGTCCATGCTGACTAGATATCCCAACCTATCTCGTCCAACCTTCCCACACCCAGCCCATATCCCTCCAAACCTTTGCTATTCATATATTCCATCCAGATCCCTTTCAAAGGTTGCAATTGTACTAGCCTCCACCTCTTCCTCTTGCAGAACATTCCATACACGTACCACCCTCTTTGTGAAAAGGTTGCCCCTTAGGTCTCTTTTATATCTTTCCCCTCTCACCCTAAACCTATGCCTTCTAGTTCTGCCCTCCGGTTCGGGTGGATTAGTCAGAGGGTGAATGTAGAGGAATGGGTGTGGACTCGTTGGGCCGAAATGCTTGCTTCCACCCTATGGGGATTTGTTGAAGGGAAGAGATTTTCCCAACTGTGCAGGGCAGCGCAGGTCCTGCGGCGGCCGTCTGGAGCGGGCGTAATGCGGGTCAGTCTGACACCGACCGCAGCAGGCGCAGTGAGGGCCAGCCGGATGCCGTCCGACCGCAGCAGGCGCAGTGAGGGCAGCCGGACGCCGGCCGTCTGGAGTAGGTGCAGTGAGGGTCAGCCGGATGCTGCCGTCTGGAGTAGGCACAGTGAGGGTCAGCCGGATGCTGCCGTCCCTCCGGAGCAGGTCCGTCGGATGCCGGCCATCTGGAGCAGGCGTAATGCGGGTCAGTCGCACGCCGGCGTCCGGAGCCGGTGCAGTGCGGGGCTGTGTGTTGGCCTAGGTCTGATCTTGTGAATCATTATTAATGTCACAACGTGGAAGTGGCCCTGTAAGTTTCAGAGTGAAATTCTTTCCGTCTGGGTAACTCTTTATCCTGGGGGCGAGAGAGAGAAGGGAGGGACCTTTGTTCACTTGAGCAACTGGAATGAATCCAGGGAGGGAGCAAACTCAGGTATGAATCTTAATTATCCGGGTGAGTGAAGATGGAAGTATAGGATGGGGTTGTTTTCCCTAGTGCGGCAGAGTCTGAGGGGTGACTCACAGAGTAGAATTGCTTGTTCGGAGTTTCTACTCCGACTGACAGTGATGACATTTATAATCTCTTTTTACAGAGTATTTGAAGATAGAAGTTTCAAATCAACAGATGAAGGACTTATGCCCAAAACATCAACTCTCCTGCTCCTCAGATGCTGCCTGACCTGATGTGCTTTTCCAGCACACTTCTCGACTCACTGTACAGCATCTGCAATCCTTGCTTTGACATCAATATCTGACAGTCACTCAATCCATCAGGACCTCAGCTATTTTCAACTTAAATTCTGTGAGAAGGAGCAAAGCTTTTTGGTTCCTGTTTCAGTACATTTTCAGCATCAGTGGGACTGGATGAGAGACCCGACTGTTGAACCGCACTGAGTGTGGAGCATGGATGAGTGATACGGCCAGGAACGAGGAATTCACGGCGGGGAGGAGCTATACACGTGTTTATGTGCAGCTGAAGCTTTGGCCGTGGAGAATCCCGAGGAATCTCGCCCTGTGGAGAAACCATGGAAGTGTGGCGACTGTGGAAAAGGCTTCCGTGCCCCGTCTGCCCTGGAGATTCATCAGCTCAGTCACACCAGGGAGAGGCCATTCTCCTGCACGGCCGCCACCCTGCTGAGGCACCAGCAGGTCCACACGGGGGAGAGGCCATTCTCCCGCCCCGAGTGCGGGAAGGGCTTTACCCAGGCCTCCTCCATACTGACCCACCAGCGGGTCCACACAGGAGAGAGGCCCTTCAACTGTCCCGAGTGTGGGAAGGGATTCAGTCAAGTGGGCACCATGCGGGAGCACCATCTGCTCCACACCGGGGAGAGGCCCTTCAGCTGCCCCGAGTGCTGGAAAGCTTTCAGTGATTCCTCTGCCCTGCTGAGGCATCAGCTGGTCCACACGGGGTAATGGCCTTTCAGTTTGATTTGTGAACACTGTGTCAGGGAGGTGGTGTGCCCAGTGTTTGGGTAAATGCTCAGCTCTCCCCAATGTGAGAATGAAAACACAAGCTGTTCATCACTCGATTTAAACACAAAGCCGCTTCCCTCTGCTGGTGACTGCGTGGTGTGAATAACATTATACCGATATTTTTACAACATAATCAAGAGATTACCAGTTTTGTGTTTCAATCTATCAGGGGGTTCCAGCTCCTCCTGTCATAGCAGAGTGACAGCGGGTTAATATATGTTATTTGTTAACTTCCATGGAGCAGTTTCTCATCGGCCCTTTCGTTTCTTGGTCCAGAAAGAGTTATTGCTGACTCATGAAGCTATCAAAGTTCTGGAGTTTACAGGACCACACCACATTCCTCTCTGCCTCCGCCAGGAATAACGATTGCTCCTGAGATACTCGCAGTTCCTGACATTCCTTGGTATCCCCAAATACAATCCATATGTCAGGAAATCACTGGTGCTGCCCTGACATCAGATAGTCACTGTTGGAACAGAGGAATTATGGGGAGAAAATGAAGAAATCCGAAGTGCAAAGAGACTTGGGAGTTCAAGTCCAGTGTTTTCTCAATGTAAACTTGCAGGTTGAGATGCACTTTCGCCTGCAACTGCCGAATGTGTGACACCAGCCCATTTACCTATTCCCTCCTCGCTATCTAAGGGGCCAAACTTACCTTCCAGGTGAAGTGGCACTTTACCTGCACTACCCACAACTCAGTGTACTGCATTTACTGCTCACAATATAGGCTCATCTCCATTGGGGAAAACGAAGCATAAACTGGGTGACTGCTTCGCAGAACATCTACGTTCTGCCTGCAAAAAAGACCCTGAGCTTCCAGTTGCCTGCCAATACCACACCCCATCCTATTCCCTGGCCAACATCTCTGTCTCAGGTTTGCTGTATTGTCCCAGCGAAGCTCAGCACCAGCAGAACGAAGAGCACCGAATATTCCACTTGGGGACCATACATCCCTCCGGTCCCAATATCGAATTCAATAATTCTAGGGCCTGAACGAGACTCTTTTCACTGTCCCGCGTCAGTAAAAGTCCCTGAGAACATCAGAGACACGTCGCAGCGCTGTCAGAGGAGGGGAAGCTGAAATGGAACCACACGCTGCTCATGGGCACATTTCACTATCCCCAACTCACCGCCGCAACTCTTGGGAGAGGAAAGGGAACAAACACCAAAACGCAGTCTCCGTTTTGTGAATCTTCAGAAAATAAGAAACTTATTCATCCCTTCGGATTTTCTATCCTTGGCTGACAGGAATAGGTTTGTCACTCTTTTAGGAGAACATTGCAAGTGGATGCTTTGCAGAAAAGCACCACAATACAATCTGACAGTGACACCTGATTAATCAGACCTGGGTGTTTTCGATCTTTGAATGTGATGTGCTCCAGAACATTGTTGTTCACAGTTTATATTACTTTTCTTCCCAGTCCCCTGTATCACTTGCTGAAAATGTTTAATTTGCGTCTTGTAATCCTTTCACTGTCTGCTAATGAGAACAGCATTTCTTTGCTTTACCTAAATTACTTTGATCTTGCATACGTCAAGCCTCAAGCTAATTTCACTGGAAACCTCCTCCAGTTCAAAAGCCACCTGATAATGATAGCTCTGTTTTCTGTCACGTAACCAATTTCAGATCGATGTTGTTATTGTCGCTTTTACTACTTCAGGTCCCGATTTCGCTCACAGGGCTAGAACAGAACAGTTATAAAATACATTTACCAATCTACGTTCATCCTATCGATTGTATTCACATCATCAACACTTCTCATCAAAATAACTCCAGAGACTTGCATCACAATTTTCTGTGAACATTTCTACTTTAGCTTTCCTGAAAGAACCCCAAATTTCTTTATGTGTTTTCTTATTTTCGGCCCTAATTATTAATCTCTCTTTACATGGAAATGGATCTTTCCCACCCGCTCTACCTCTCATCAATGTGTGCAGTTCAGTTCAGTTTTCCATTAGCCTCCGCTGTTCTGATCAAATCCAGGAGAACAGGAAGCATTGGGGTTATGGTGCAGACATGACAAGCCCAATACTCACCTTTCCTGTTGGACCCATTCCATGAGAAATATTAGACAACAACTTGGGGTCTCTGGTTGTGGCTGAAAAACGTTGCTGCCTTAGACATCCTTTGAGATTCCCCCGACCAGGTTGGAATCCTGCTGAATTTGTTTACTTCGCTGGCGATTTTCAATGACTTCCTGTTGGCTGCATCATCGCTCAAACTTCACAAAACTCTTCTCAATAAAGCCATGTTTTCTCACATCAGGGAATTTATTGCCATGCAGGAAACTCGAGTTCTGAACAAAAAACATAGCACACCCAAAACGTCAGCTCCGTTTACCTTTCCACAGATGCTGCTCGACCCGTTTGCTTTCTGTAGTATTCGCTGTGTTTGTTCTACACAAATGCTGAATTCAATTAAAGAACTTCAAACCCTGTACTCTGGTAACTGACCCTGGTCAGTGGCAATAGGTTCTTCTGTCCATTCCCACCACTTCTTCTCCCATCATTGCCAACAGCCCCTGGATATCTCCAGTTAAACTTCTTCGCTGCAAAGAGTACATTCCCAAACTTGGGAATGTCTCCACAAAGTGGAAATGCCTCATCCATGAACATGATGCAAGTGTTACATGAGGGAAGAGATGTTGGCAAAAAGTTGTCAGTTAGCAGATGTTAAAATGTTCAGGAAATAAAACAGACATCCGAGTCTCCAGCTTTGTGAATCTTGAGAAACTCTTTGCGAAGTGGAATTAGAGGAGAATGAAGGATGAACTGTTCGACTGAGCAGAGACAGTCCAGACATCGTCCCCTTGTTTAAGACACCGGGAGATTGACTCTATTATTCTCGGGACATGAACTGAACAGAAACATTGAAAAAATTCTCGTTCATGCACATCAGGAAAACAAACCCCTTCTTGGCTCCACATCAATGTGAAAAGTCAGGAACAGGCAAAACACTGAAAGGCACGATGGGCGATGGCCCCGGTGTTGGAGGGCTAATTCCTCGTGACATGGATGTGCCTGCCGATGGTGGGATCAGATTGTCCACCCAACCCACCCCCCGCCCACACCCCCCCACCCAACCCCCGTCTTCACAATGAATGGCGTAGGATTTATTATACAAAAGTAGAGGGCAATGATAATTCTGGGCACGGGAGGCTGAATTGTGAATGAAAACAGCCTCCTCGAAGAGATTGCACAAGCGGCAGTAAGAAGACTTTCACCAGTACATAAATCAATGTAATGTTTTGAAACCAAATGCTCGCGATGCGATCTCTGTAACATTGGGGAGATTGGAGAGTCAAGTCACATCTCCGGGACTAACCTGCGCGCCTTTATTGGAAAAAAGCGCGGACCGGACCCGGAAGCTGGTGTAGCGCAAGCTTACCTGGGTCGGTTTTCTTTCCCATAAAGGCGCGCAGGAGAGTCCCAGAGATGTGACTTGACTCTCCAGTCTTCCCAATGTGATAGAGATCGCTTCGGGAGCAATGGATACAAAAGTATTAAATTTAAACTGTTAAACAAACATAACCGCGTCTGCAAACAGACACTGCCAAAAAGCCCGGACCTGCTCCACTGAGAGAGTGAGGATTGTTCACTCTTTTGTAGCGGCAGAAGCAATCATCCCAACACATGCAAACAAATCTGCATCAGGATGCTATTTCAACGAACTACTTCACATTGCAGTGCCCAGGAACAACGAAGATCAAGAAACAACTGTACAGCGCATTAAGACCCGTTGAAAACTGCTTCCCTGACCGGGAATCGAACCCGGGCCGCGGCGGTGAAAGCGCCAAATCCTAACCACTAGACCACCAGGGAGACGTAAATCCGCTCTTGTAGCTGTGCTGAAAATTGCCTCGCTGCCTGGGAATCGAATCCGGGCTGCGGCAGGAAGAAGACTTTATCCGATCTCTATCACATTGGGGAGACTGGAGAGTCAAGTCACATCTCCGGGACTCACCTGCGCGCCTTTATTGGAAAAAAGCGCGGACCGGACCCGGAAGCTGGTGTAGCGCAAGCTTACCTGGGTAGGTTTTTTTTCCGATAAAGGCGCGCAGGAGAGTCCCAGAGATGTGACTTGACTCTCCAGTCTTCCCAATGTGATAGAGATCGCTTCGGGAGCAATGGATACAAAAGTATTAAATTTAAACTGTTAAACAAACATAACCGCGTCTGCAAACAGACACTGCCAAAAAGCCCGGACCTGCTCCACTGAGAGAGTGAGGATTGTTCACTCTTTTGTAGCGGCAGAAGCAATCATCCCAACACATGCAAACAAATCTGCATCAGGATGCTATTTCAACGAACTACTTCACATTGCAGTGCCCAGGAACAACGAAGATCAAGAAACAACTGTACAGCGCATTAAGACCCGTTGAAAACTGCTTCCCTGACCGGGAATCGAACCCGGGCCGCGGCGGTGAAAGCGCCAAATCCTAACCACTAGACCACCAGGGAGACGTAAATCCGCTCTTGTAGCTGTGCTGAAAATTGCCTCGCTGCCTGGGAATCGAATCCGGGCTGCGGCAGGAAGAAGACTTTATCCGATCTCTATCACATTGGGGAGACTGGAGAGTCAAGTCACATCTCCGGGACTCACCTGCGCGCCTTTATTGGAAAAAAGCGCGGACCGGACCCGGAAGCTGGTGTAGCGCAAGCTTACCTGGGTAGGTTTTCTTTCCCATAAAGGCGCGCAGGAGAGTTCCAGAGATGTGACTTGACTCTCCAGTCTTCCCAATGTGATAGAGATCGCTTCGGGAGCAATGGATACAAAAGTATTAAATTTAAACTGTTAAACAAACACAACCGCGTCTGCAAACAGACACTGCCAAAAAGCCCTGACCTGCTCCACTGAGAGAGTGAGGATTGCTCACTCTTTTGTAGCGGCAGAATCAATCTTCCCAACACATGCAAACAAATCTGCATCAGGATGCTATTTCAACGAACTACTTCACATTGCAGTGCCCAGGAACAACGAAGATCAAGAAACAACTGTACAGCGCATTAAGACCCGTTGAAAACTGCTTCCCTGACCGGGAATCGAACCCGGGCCGGGCGGTGAAAGCGCCAAATCCTAACCACTAGACCACCAGGGAGACGTAAATCCGCTCTTGTAGCTGTGCTGAAAATTGCCTCGCTGCCTGGGAATCGAATCCGGGCTGCGGCAGGAAGAAGACTTTATCCGATCTCTATCACATTGGGGAGACTGGAGAGTCAAGTCACATCTCCGGGACTCACCTGCGCGCCTTTATTGGAAAAAAGCGCGGACCGGACCCGGAAGCTGGTGTAGCGCAAGCTTACCTGGGTAGGTTTTTTTTCCGATAAAGGCGCGCAGGAGAGTCCCAGAGATGTGACTTGACTCTCCAGTCTTCCCAATGTGATAGAGATCGCTTCGGGAGCAATGGATACAAAAGTATTAAATTTAAACTGTTAAACAAACATAACCGCGTCTGCAAACAGACACTGCCAAAAAGCCCGGACCTGCTCCACTGAGAGAGTGAGGATTGCTCACTCTTTTGTAGCGGCAGAAGCAATCATCCCAACACATGCAAACAAATCTGCATCAGGATGCTATTTCAACGAACTACTTCACATTGCAGTGCCCAGGAACAACGAAGATCAAGAAACAACTGTACAGCGCATTAAGACCCGTTGAAAACTGCTTCCGTGACCGGGAATCGAACCCGGGCCGCGGCGGTGAAAGCGCCAAATCCTAACCACTAGACCACCAGGGAGACGTAAATCCGCTCTTGTAGCTGTGCTGAAAATTGCCTCGCTGCCTGGGAATCGAATCCGGGCTGCGGCAGGAAGAAGACTTTATCCGATCTCTATCACATTGGGGAGACTGGAGAGTCAAGTCACATCTCCGGGACTCACCTGCGCGCCTTTATTGGAAAAAAGCGCGGACCGGACCCGGAAGCTGGTGTAGCGCAAGCTTACCTGGGTAGGTTTTTTTTCCGATAAAGGCGCGCAGGAGAGTCCCAGAGATGTGACTTGACTCTCCAGTCTTCCCAATGTGATAGAGATCGCTTCGGGAGCAATGGATACAAAAGTATTAAATTTAAACTGTTAAACAAACATAACCGCGTCTGCAAACAGACACTGCCAAAAAGCCCGGACCTGCTCCACTGAGAGAGTGAGGATTGTTCACTCTTTTGTAGCGGCAGAAGCAATCATCCCAACACATGCAAACAAATCTGCATCAGGATGCTATTTCAACGAACTACTTCACATTGCAGTGCCCAGGAACAACGAAGATCAAGAAACAACTGTACAGCGCATTAAGACCCGTTGAAAACTGCTTCCCTGACCGGGAATCGAACCCGGGCCGCGGCGGTGAAAGCGCCAAATCCTAACCACTAGACCACCAGGGAGACGTAAATCCGCTCTTGTAGCTGTGCTGAAAATTGCCTCGCTGCCTGGGAATCGAATCCGGGCTGCGGCAGGAAGAAGACTTTATCCGATCTCTATCACATTGGGGAGACTGGAGAGTCAAGTCACATCTCCGGGACTCACCTGCGCGCCTTTATTGGAAAAAAGCGCGGACCGGACCCGGAAGCTGGTGTAGCGCAAGCTTACCTGGGTAGGTTTTTTTTCCGATAAAGGCGCGCAGGAGAGTCCCAGAGATGTGACTTGACTCTCCAGTCTTCCCAATGTGATAGAGATCGCTTCGGGAGCAATGGATACAAAAGTATTAAATTTAAACTGTTAAACAAACATAACCGCGTCTGCAAACAGACACTGCCAAAAAGCCCGGACCTGCTCCACTGAGAGAGTGAGGATTGTTCACTCTTTTGTAGCGGCAGAAGCAATCATCCCAACACATGCAAACAAATCTGCATCAGGATGCTATTTCAACGAACTACTTCACATTGCAGTGCCCAGGAACAACGAAGATCAAGAAACAACTGTACAGCGCATTAAGACCCGTTGAAAACTGCTTCCCTGACCGGGAATCGAACCCGGGCAGCGGCGGTGAAAGCGCCAAATCCTAACCACTAGACCACCAGGGAGACGTAAATCCGCTCTTGTAGCTGTGCTGAAAATTGCCTCGCTGGCGATTTTCAATGACTTCCTGTTGGCTGCATCATCGCTCAAACTTCACAAAACTCTTCTCAATAAAGCCATGTTTTCTCACATCAGGGAATTTATTGCCATGCAGGAAACTCGAGTTCTGAACAAAAAACATAGCACACCCAAAACGTCAGCTCCGTTTACCTTTCCACAGATGCTGCTCGACCCGTTTGCTTTCTGTAGTATTCGCTGTGTTTGTTCTACACAAATGCTGAATTCAATTAAAGAACTTCAAACCCTGTACTCTGGTAACTGACCCTGGTCAGTGGCAATAGGTTCTTCTGTCCATTCCCACCACTTCTTCTCCCATCATTGCCAACAGCCCCTGGATATCTCCAGTTAAACTTCTTCGCTGCAAAGAGTACATTCCCAAACTTGGGAATGTCTCCACAAAGTGGAAATGCCTCATCCATGAACATGATGCAAGTGTTACATGAGGGAAGAGATGTTGGCAAAAAGTTGTCAGTTAGCAGATGTTAAAATGTTCAGGAAATAAAACAGACATCCGAGTCTCCAGCTTTGTGAATCTTGAGAAACTCTTTGCGAAGTGGAATTAGAGGAGAATGAAGGATGAACTGTTCGACTGAGCAGAGACAGTCCAGACATCGTCCCCTTGTTTAAGACACCGGGAGATTGACTCTATTATTCTCGGGACATGAACTGAACAGAAACATTGAAAAAATTCTCGTTCATGCACATCAGGAAAACAAACCCCTTCTTGGCTCCACATCAATGTGAAAAGTCAGGAACAGGCAAAACACTGAAAGGCACGATGGGCGATGGCCCCGGTGTTGGAGGGCTAATTCCTCGTGACATGGATGTGCCTGCCGATGGTGGGATCAGATTGTCCACCCAACCCACCCCCCGCCCACACCCCCCCACCCAACCCCCGTCTTCACAATGAATGGCGTAGGATTTATTATACAAAAGTAGAGGGCAATGATAATTCTGGGCACGGGAGGCTGAATTGTGAATGAAAACAGCCTCCTCGAAGAGATTGCACAAGCGGCAGTAAGAAGACTTTCACCAGTACATAAATCAATGTAATGTTTTGAAACCAAATGCTCGCGATGCGATCTCTGTAACATTGGGGAGATTGGAGAGTCAAGTCACATCTCCGGGACTAACCTGCGCGCCTTTATTGGAAAAAAGCGCGGACCGGACCCGGAAGCTGGTGTAGCGCAAGCTTACCTGGGTCGGTTTTCTTTCCCATAAAGGCGCGCAGGAGAGTCCCAGAGATGTGACTTGACTCTCCAGTCTTCCCAATGTGATAGAGATCGCTTCGGGAGCAATGGATACAAAAGTATTAAATTTAAACTGTTAAACAAACATAACCGCGTCTGCAAACAGACACTGCCAAAAAGCCCGGACCTGCTCCACTGAGAGAGTGAGGATTGTTCACTCTTTTGTAGCGGCAGAAGCAATCATCCCAACACATGCAAACAAATCTGCATCAGGATGCTATTTCAACGAACTACTTCACATTGCAGTGCCCAGGAACAACGAAGATCAAGAAACAACTGTACAGCGCATTAAGACCCGTTGAAAACTGCTTCCCTGACCGGGAATCGAACCCGGGCCGCGGCGGTGAAAGCGCCAAATCCTAACCACTAGACCACCAGGGAGACGTAAATCCGCTCTTGTAGCTGTGCTGAAAATTGCCTCGCTGCCTGGGAATCGAATCCGGGCTGCGGCAGGAAGAAGACTTTATCCGATCTCTATCACATTGGGGAGACTGGAGAGTCAAGTCACATCTCCGGGACTCACCTGCGCGCCTTTATTGGAAAAAAGCGCGGACCGGACCCGGAAGCTGGTGTAGCGCAAGCTTACCTGGGTCGGTTTTCTTTCCCATAAAGGCGCGCAGGAGAGTCCCAGAGATGTGACTTGACTCTCCAGTCTTCCCAATGTGATAGAGATCGCTTCGGGAGCAATGGATACAAAAGTATTAAATTTAAACTGTTAAACAAACATAACCGCGTCTGCAAACAGACACTGCCAAAAAGCCCGGAACTGCTCCACTGAGAGAGTGAGCATTGCTCACTCTTTTGTAGCGGCAGAATCAATCTTCCCAACACATGCAAACAAATCTGCATCAGGATGCTATTTCAACGAACTACTTCACATTGCAGTGCCCAGGAACAACTGTACAGCGCATTAAGACCCGTTGAAAACTGCTTCCCTGACCGGGAATCGAACCCGGGCCGCGGCGGTGAAAGCGCCAAATCCTAACCACTAGACCACCAGGGAGACGTAAATCCGCTCTTGTAGCTGTGCTGAAAATTGCCTCGCTGCCTGGGAATCGAATCCGGGCTGCGGCAGGAAGAAGACTTTATCCGATCTCTATCACATTGGGGAGACTGGAGAGTCAAGTCACATCTCCGGGACTCACCTGCGCGCCTTTATTGGAAAAAAGCGCGGACCGGACCCGGAAGCTGGTGTAGCGCAAGCTTACCTGGGTAGGTTTTTTTTCCGATAAAGGCGCGCAGGAGAGTCCCAGAGATGTGACTTGACTCTCCAGTCTTCCCAATGTGATAGAGATCGCTTCGGGAGCAATGGATACAAAAGTATTAAATTTAAACTGTTAAACAAACATAACCGCGTCTGCAAACAGACACTGCCAAAAAGCCCGGACCTGCTCCACTGAGAGAGTGAGGATTGTTCACTCTTTTGTAGCGGCAGAAGCAATCATCCCAACACATGCAAACAAATCTGCATCAGGATGCTATTTCAACGAACTACTTCACATTGCAGTGCCCAGGAACAACGAAGATCAAGAAACAACTGTACAGCGCATTAAGACCCGTTGAAAACTGCTTCCCTGACCGGGAATCGAACCCGGGCCGCGGCGGTGAAAGCGCCAAATCCTAACCACTAGACCACCAGGGAGACGTAAATCCGCTCTTGTAGCTGTGCTGAAAATTGCCTCGCTGCCTGGGAATCGAATCCGGGCTGCGGCAGGAAGAAGACTTTATCCGATCTCTATCACATTGGGGAGACTGGAGAGTCAAGTCACATCTCCGGGACTCACCTGCGCGCCTTTATTGGAAAAAAGCGCGGACCGGACCCGGAAGCTGGTGTAGCGCAAGCTTACCTGGGTAGGTTTTTTTTCCGATAAAGGCGCGCAGGAGAGTCCCAGAGATGTGACTTGACTCTCCAGTCTTCCCAATGTGATAGAGATCGCTTCGGGAGCAATGGATACAAAAGTATTAAATTTAAACTGTTAAACAAACATAACCGCGTCTGCAAACAGACACTGCCAAAAAGCCCGGACCTGCTCCACTGAGAGAGTGAGGATTGTTCACTCTTTTGTAGCGGCAGAAGCAATCATCCCAACACATGCAAACAAATCTGCATCAGGATGCTATTTCAACGAACTACTTCACATTGCAGTGCCCAGGAACAACGAAGATCAAGAAACAACTGTACAGCGCATTAAGACCCGTTGAAAACTGCTTCCGTGACCGGGAATCGAACCCGGGCCGCGGCGGTGAAAGCGCCAAATCCTAACCACTAGACCACCAGGGAGACGTAAATCCGCTCTTGTAGCTGTGCTGAAAATTGCCTCGCTGCCTGGGAATCGAATCCGGGCTGCGGCAGGAAGAAGACTTTATCCGATCTCTATCACATTGGGGAGACTGGAGAGTCAAGTCACATCTCCGGGACTCACCTGCGCGCCTTTATTGGAAAAAAGCGCGGACCGGACCCGGAAGCTGGTGTAGCGCAAGCTTACCTGGGTAGGTTTTTTTTCCGATAAAGGCGCGCAGGAGAGTCCCAGAGATGTGACTTGACTCTCCAGTCTTCCCAATGTGATAGAGATCGCTTCGGGAGCAATGGATACAAAAGTATTAAATTTAAACTGTTAAACAAACATAACCGCGTCTGCAAACAGACACTGCCAAAAAGCCCGGACCTGCTCCACTGAGAGAGTGAGGATTGTTCACTCTTTTGTAGCGGCAGAAGCAATCATCCCAACACATGCAAACAAATCTGCATCAGGATGCTATTTCAACGAACTACTTCACATTGCAGTGCCCAGGAACAACGAAGATCAAGAAACAACTGTACAGCGCATTAAGACCCGTTGAAAACTGCTTCCCTGACCGGGAATCGAACCCGGGCCGCGGCGGTGAAAGCGCCAAATCCTAACCACTAGACCACCAGGGAGACGTAAATCCGCTCTTGTAGCTGTGCTGAAAATTGCCTCGCTGCCTGGGAATCGAATCCGGGCTGCGGCAGGAAGAAGACTTTATCCGATCTCTATCACATTGGGGAGACTGGAGAGTCAAGTCACATCTCCGGGACTCACCTGCGCGCCTTTATTGGAAAAAAGCGCGGACCGGACCCGGAAGCTGGTGTAGCGCAAGCTTACCTGGGTAGGTTTTTTTTCCGATAAAGGCGCGCAGGAGAGTCCCAGAGATGTGACTTGACTCTCCAGTCTTCCCAATGTGATAGAGATCGCTTCGGGAGCAATGGATACAAAAGTATTAAATTTAAACTGTTAAACAAACATAACCGCGTCTGCAAACAGACACTGCCAAAAAGCCCGGACCTGCTCCACTGAGAGAGTGAGGATTGTTCACTCTTTTGTAGCGGCAGAAGCAATCATCCCAACACATGCAAACAAATCTGCATCAGGATGCTATTTCAACGAACTACTTCACATTGCAGTGCCCAGGAACAACGAAGATCAAGAAACAACTGTACAGCGCATTAAGACCCGTTGAAAACTGCTTCCGTGACCGGGAATCGAACCCGGGCCGCGGCGGTGAAAGCGCCAAATCCTAACCACTAGACCACCAGGGAGACGTAAATCCGCTCTTGTAGCTGTGCTGAAAATTGCCTCGCTGCCTGGGAATCGAATCCGGGCTGCGGCAGGAAGAAGACTTTATCCGATCTCTATCACATTGGGGAGACTGGAGAGTCAAGTCACATCTCCGGGACTCACCTGCGCGCCTTTATTGGAAAAAAGCGCGGACCGGACCCGGAAGCTGGTGTAGCGCAAGCTTACCTGGGTAGGTTTTTTTTCCGATAAAGGCGCGCAGGAGAGTCCCAGAGATGTGACTTGACTCTCCAGTCTTCCCAATGTGATAGAGATCGCTTCGGGAGCAATGGATACAAAAGTATTAAATTTAAACTGTTAAACAAACATAACCGCGTCTGCAAACAGACACTGCCAAAAAGCCCGGACCTGCTCCACTGAGAGAGTGAGGATTGTTCACTCTTTTGTAGCGGCAGAAGCAATCATCCCAACACATGCAAACAAATCTGCATCAGGATGCTATTTCAACGAACTACTTCACATTGCAGTGCCCAGGAACAACGAAGATCAAGAAACAACTGTACAGCGCATTAAGACCCGTTGAAAACTGCTTCTCTGACCGGGAATCGAACCCGGGCCGCGGCGGTGAAAGCGCCAAATCCTAACCACTAGACCACCAGGGAGACGTAAATCCGCTCTTGTAGCTGTGCTGAAAATTGCCTCGCTGCCTGGGAATCGAATCCGGGCTGCGGCAGGAAGAAGACTTTATCCGATCTCTATCACATTGGGGAGACTGGAGAGTCAAGTCACATCTCCGGGACTCACCTGCGCGCCTTTATTGGAAAAAAGCGCGGACCGGACCCGGAAGCTGGTGTAGCGCAAGCTTACCTGGGTAGGTTTTTTTTCCGATAAAGGCGCGCAGGAGAGTCCCAGAGATGTGACTTGACTCTCCAGTCTTCCCAATGTGATAGAGATCGCTTCGGGAGCAATGGATACAAAAGTATTAAATTTAAACTGTTAAACAAACATAACCGCGTCTGCAAACAGACACTGCCAAAAAGCCCGGACCTGCTCCACTGAGAGAGTGAGGATTGTTCACTCTTTTGTAGCGGCAGAAGCAATCATCCCAACACATGCAAACAAATCTGCATCAGGATGCTATTTCAACGAACTACTTCACATTGCAGTGCCCAGGAACAACGAAGATCAAGAAACAACTGTACAGCGCATTAAGACCCGTTGAAAACTGCTTCCCTGACCGGGAATCGAACCCGGGCCGCGGCGGTGAAAGCGCCAAATCCTAACCACTAGACCACCAGGGAGACGTAAATCCGCTCTTGTAGCTGTGCTGAAAATTGCCTCGCTGGCGATTTTCAATGACTTCCTGTTGGCTGCATCATCGCTCAAACTTCACAAAACTCTTCTCAATAAAGCCATGTTTTCTCACATCAGGGAATTTATTGCCATGCAGGAAACTCGAGTTCTGAACAAAAAACATAGCACACCCAAAACGTCAGCTCCGTTTACCTTTCCACAGATGCTGCTCGACCCGTTTGCTTTCTGTAGTATTCGCTGTGTTTGTTCTACACAAATGCTGAATTCAATTAAAGAACTTCAAACCCTGTACTCTGGTAACTGACCCTGGTCAGTGGCAATAGGTTCTTCTGTCCATTCCCACCACTTCTTCTCCCATCATTGCCAACAGCCCCTGGATATCTCCAGTTAAACTTCTTCGCTGCAAAGAGTACATTCCCAAACTTGGGAATGTCTCCACAAAGTGGAAATGCCTCATCCATGAACATGATGCAAGTGTTACATGAGGGAAGAGATGTTGGCAAAAAGTTGTCAGTTAGCAGATGTTAAAATGTTCAGGAAATAAAACAGACATCCGAGTCTCCAGCTTTGTGAATCTTGAGAAACTCTTTGCGAAGTGGAATTAGAGGAGAATGAAGGATGAACTGTTCGACTGAGCAGAGACAGTCCAGACATCGTCCCCTTGTTTAAGACACCGGGAGATTGACTCTATTATTCTCGGGACATGAACTGAACAGAAACATTGAAAAAATTCTCGTTCATGCACATCAGGAAAACAAACCCCTTCTTGGCTCCACATCAATGTGAAAAGTCAGGAACAGGCAAAACACTGAAAGGCACGATGGGCGATGGCCCCGGTGTTGGAGGGCTAATTCCTCGTGACATGGATGTGCCTGCCGATGGTGGGATCAGATTGTCCACCCAACCCACCCCCCCCGCCCACACCCCCCCACCCAACCCCCGTCTTCACAATGAATGGCGTAGGATTTATTATACAAAAGTAGAGGGCAATGATAATTCTGGGCACGGGAGGCTGAATTGTGAATGAAAACAGCCTCCTCGAAGAGATTGCACAAGCGGCAGTAAGAAGACTTTCACCAGTACATAAATCAATGTAATGTTTTGAAACCAAATGCTCGCGATGCGATCTCTGTAACATTGGGGAGATTGGAGAGTCAAGTCACATCTCCGGGACTAACCTGCGCGCCTTTATTGGAAAAAAGCGCGGACCGGACCCGGAAGCTGGTGTAGCGCAAGCTTACCTGGGTCGGTTTTCTTTCCCATAAAGGCGCGCAGGAGAGTCCCAGAGATGTGACTTGACTCTCCAGTCTTCTCAATGTGATAGAGATCGCTTCGGGAGCAATGGGTACAAAAGTATTAAATTTAAACTGTTAAACAAACATAACCGCGTCTGCAAACAGACACTGCCAAAAAGCCCTGACCTGCTCCACTGAGAGAGTGAGGATTGTTCACTCTTTTGTAGCGGCAGAAGCAATCATCCCAACACATGCAAACAAATCTGCATCAGGATGCTATTTCAACGAACTACTTCACATTGCAGTGCCCAGGAACAACGAAGATCAAGAAACAACTGTACAGCGCATTAAGACCCGTTGAAAACTGCTTCCCTGACCGGGAATCGAACCCGGGCCGCGGCGGTGAAAGCGCCAAATCCTAACCACTAGACCACCAGGGAGACGTAAATCCGCTCTTGTAGCTGTGCTGAAAATTGCCTCGCTGCCTGGGAATCGAATCCGGGCTGCGGCAGGAAGAAGACTTTATCCGATCTCTATCACATTGGGGAGACTGGAGAGTCAAGTCACATCTCCGGGACTCACCTGCGCGCCTTTATTGGAAAAAAGCGCGGACCGGACCCGGAAGCTGGTGTAGCGCAAGCTTACCTGGGTAGGTTTTTTTTCCGATAAAGGCGCGCAGGAGAGTCCCAGAGATGTGACTTGACTCTCCAGTCTTCCCAATGTGATAGAGATCGCTTCGGGAGCAATGGATACAAAAGTATTAAATTTAAACTGTTAAACAAACATAACCGCGTCTGCAAACAGACACTGCCAAAAAGCCCGGACCTGCTCCACTGAGAGAGTGAGGATTGTTCACTCTTTTGTAGCGGCAGAAGCAATCATCCCAACACATGCAAACAAATCTGCATCAGGATGCTATTTCAACGAACTACTTCACATTGCAGTGCCCAGGAACAACGAAGATCAAGAAACAACTGTACAGCGCATTAAGACCCGTTGAAAACTGCTTCCGTGACCGGGAATCGAACCCGGGCCGCGGCGGTGAAAGCGCCAAATCCTAACCACTAGACCACCAGGGAGACGTAAATCCGCTCTTGTAGCTGTGCTGAAAATTGCCTCGCTGCCTGGGAATCGAATCCGGGCTGCGGCAGGAAGAAGACTTTATCCGATCTCTATCACATTGGGGAGACTGGAGAGTCAAGTCACATCTCCGGGACTCACCTGCGCGCCTTTATTGGAAAAAAGCGCGGACCGGACCCGGAAGCTGGTGTAGCGCAAGCTTACCTGGGTAGGTTTTTTTTCCGATAAAGGCGCGCAGGAGAGTCCCAGAGATGTGACTTGACTCTCCAGTCTTCCCAATGTGATAGAGATCGCTTCGGGAGCAATGGATACAAAAGTATTAAATTTAAACTGTTAAACAAACATAACCGCGTCTGCAAACAGACACTGCCAAAAAGCCCGGACCTGCTCCACTGAGAGAGTGAGGATTGTTCACTCTTTTGTAGCGGCAGAAGCAATCATCCCAACACATGCAAACAAATCTGCATCAGGATGCTATTTCAACGAACTACTTCACATTGCAGTGCCCAGGAACAACGAAGATCAAGAAACAACTGTACAGCGCATTAAGACCCGTTGAAAACTGCTTCCCTGACCGGGAATCGAACCCGGGCCGCGGCGGTGAAAGCGCCAAATCCTAACCACTAGACCACCAGGGAGACGTAAATCCGCTCTTGTAGCTGTGCTGAAAATTGCCTCGCTGCCTGGGAATCGAATCCGGGCTGCGGCAGGAAGAAGACTTTATCCGATCTCTATCACATTGGGGAGACTGGAGAGTCAAGTCACATCTCCGGGACTCACCTGCGCGCCTTTATTGGAAAAAAGCGCGGACCGGACCCGGAAGCTGGTGTAGCGCAAGCTTACCTGGGTAGGTTTTTTTTCCGATAAAGGCGCGCAGGAGAGTCCCAGAGATGTGACTTGACTCTCCAGTCTTCCCAATGTGATAGAGATCGCTTCGGGAGCAATGGATACAAAAGTATTAAATTTAAACTGTTAAACAAACATAACCGCGTCTGCAAACAGACACTGCCAAAAAGCCCGGACCTGCTCCACTGAGAGAGTGAGGATTGTTCACTCTTTTGTAGCGGCAGAAGCAATCATCCCAACACATGCAAACAAATCTGCATCAGGATGCTATTTCAACGAACTACTTCACATTGCAGTGCCCAGGAACAACGAAGATCAAGAAACAACTGTACAGCGCATTAAGACCCGTTGAAAACTGCTTCCGTGACCGGGAATCGAACCCGGGCCGCGGCGGTGAAAGCGCCAAATCCTAACCACTAGACCACCAGGGAGACGTAAATCCGCTCTTGTAGCTGTGCTGAAAATTGCCTCGCTGCCTGGGAATCGAATCCGGGCTGCGGCAGGAAGAAGACTTTATCCGATCTCTATCACATTGGGGAGACTGGAGAGTCAAGTCACATCTCCGGGACTCACCTGCGCGCCTTTATTGGAAAAAAGCGCGGACCGGACCCGGAAGCTGGTGTAGCGCAAGCTTACCTGGGTAGGTTTTTTTTCCGATAAAGGCGCGCAGGAGAGGATCCCGAGGCACTACAGTGATAGTGCCTCCCACCCGCCCTCCTCCTCTAACCTTATGATAAGACCCATTGTGGTAAGCAGGTCAGTGCTGCATTTTGCTTGTTCTATTCTTCAGACCTAGTTTTTCTTAAAAGTTACTTTTAGAGGGATGGCAGTGAAGACAGTGCAATGTTCCTCTTGCAACATGTTTGAGGGGAGGGATGCCATGGTCGTCCCTGATGATTACACACAGATGCTGCTCGACCCGTTTGCTTTCTGTAGTATTCGCTGTGTTTGTTCTACACAAATGCTGAATTCAATTAAAGAACTTCAAACCCTGTACTCTGGTAACTGACCCTGGTCAGTGGCAATAGGTTCTTCTGTCCATTCCCACCACTTCTTCTCCCATCATTGCCAACAGCCCCTGGATATCTCCAGTTAAACTTCTTCGCTGCAAAGAGTACATTCCCAAACTTGGGAATGTCTCCACAAAGTGGAAATGCCTCATCCATGAACATGATGCAAGTGTTACATGAGGGAAGAGATGTTGGCAAAAAGTTGTCAGTTAGCAGATGTTAAAATGTTCAGGAAATAAAACAGACATCCGAGTCTCCAGCTTTGTGAATCTTGAGAAACTCTTTGCGAAGTGGAATTAGAGGAGAATGAAGGATGAACTGTTCGACTGAGCAGAGACAGTCCAGACATCGTCCCCTTGTTTAAGACACCGGGAGATTGACTCTATTATTCTCGGGACATGAACTGAACAGAAACATTGAAAAAATTCTCGTTCATGCACATCAGGAAAACAAACCCCTTCTTGGCTCCACATCAATGTGAAAAGTCAGGAACAGGCAAAACACTGAAAGGCACGATGGGCGATGGCCCCGGTGTTGGAGGGCTAATTCCTCGTGACATGGATGTGCCTGCCGATGGTGGGATCAGATTGTCCACCCAACCCACCCCCCCCGCCCACACCCCCCCACCCAACCCCCGTCTTCACAATGAATGGCGTAGGATTTATTATACAAAAGTAGAGGGCAATGATAATTCTGGGCACGGGAGGCTGAATTGTGAATGAAAACAGCCTCCTCGAAGAGATTGCACAAGCGGCAGTAAGAAGACTTTCACCAGTACATAAATCAATGTAATGTTTTGAAACCAAATGCTCGCGATGCGATCTCTGTAACATTGGGGAGATTGGAGAGTCAAGTCACATCTCCGGGACTAACCTGCGCGCCTTTATTGGAAAAAAGCGCGGACCGGACCCGGAAGCTGGTGTAGCGCAAGCTTACCTGGGTCGGTTTTCTTTCCCATAAAGGCGCGCAGGAGAGTCCCAGAGATGTGACTTGACTCTCCAGTCTTCTCAATGTGATAGAGATCGCTTCGGGAGCAATGGGTACAAAAGTATTAAATTTAAACTGTTAAACAAACATAACCGCGTCTGCAAACAGACACTGCCAAAAAGCCCTGACCTGCTCCACTGAGAGAGTGAGGATTGTTCACTCTTTTGTAGCGGCAGAAGCAATCATCCCAACACATGCAAACAAATCTGCATCAGGATGCTATTTCAACGAACTACTTCACATTGCAGTGCCCAGGAACAACGAAGATCAAGAAACAACTGTACAGCGCATTAAGACCCGTTGAAAACTGCTTCCCTGACCGGGAATCGAACCCGGGCCGCGGCGGTGAAAGCGCCAAATCCTAACCACTAGACCACCAGGGAGACGTAAATCCGCTCTTGTAGCTGTGCTGAAAATTGCCTCGCTGCCTGGGAATCGAATCCGGGCTGCGGCAGGAAGAAGACTTTATCCGATCTCTATCACATTGGGGAGACTGGAGAGTCAAGTCACATCTCCGGGACTCACCTGCGCGCCTTTATTGGAAAAAAGCGCGGACCGGACCCGGAAGCTGGTGTAGCGCAAGCTTACCTGGGTAGGTTTTTTTTCCGATAAAGGCGCGCAGGAGAGTCCCAGAGATGTGACTTGACTCTCCAGTCTTCCCAATGTGATAGAGATCGCTTCGGGAGCAATGGATACAAAAGTATTAAATTTAAACTGTTAAACAAACATAACCGCGTCTGCAAACAGACACTGCCAAAAAGCCCGGACCTGCTCCACTGAGAGAGTGAGGATTGTTCACTCTTTTGTAGCGGCAGAAGCAATCATCCCAACACATGCAAACAAATCTGCATCAGGATGCTATTTCAACGAACTACTTCACATTGCAGTGCCCAGGAACAACGAAGATCAAGAAACAACTGTACAGCGCATTAAGACCCGTTGAAAACTGCTTCCGTGACCGGGAATCGAACCCGGGCCGCGGCGGTGAAAGCGCCAAATCCTAACCACTAGACCACCAGGGAGACGTAAATCCGCTCTTGTAGCTGTGCTGAAAATTGCCTCGCTGCCTGGGAATCGAATCCGGGCTGCGGCAGGAAGAAGACTTTATCCGATCTCTATCACATTGGGGAGACTGGAGAGTCAAGTCACATCTCCGGGACTCACCTGCGCGCCTTTATTGGAAAAAAGCGCGGACCGGACCCGGAAGCTGGTGTAGCGCAAGCTTACCTGGGTAGGTTTTTTTTCCGATAAAGGCGCGCAGGAGAGTCCCAGAGATGTGACTTGACTCTCCAGTCTTCCCAATGTGATAGAGATCGCTTCGGGAGCAATGGATACAAAAGTATTAAATTTAAACTGTTAAACAAACATAACCGCGTCTGCAAACAGACACTGCCAAAAAGCCCGGACCTGCTCCACTGAGAGAGTGAGGATTGTTCACTCTTTTGTAGCGGCAGAAGCAATCATCCCAACACATGCAAACAAATCTGCATCAGGATGCTATTTCAACGAACTACTTCACATTGCAGTGCCCAGGAACAACGAAGATCAAGAAACAACTGTACAGCGCATTAAGACCCGTTGAAAACTGCTTCCCTGACCGGGAATCGAACCCGGGCCGCGGCGGTGAAAGCGCCAAATCCTAACCACTAGACCACCAGGGAGACGTAAATCCGCTCTTGTAGCTGTGCTGAAAATTGCCTCGCTGCCTGGGAATCGAATCCGGGCTGCGGCAGGAAGAAGACTTTATCCGATCTCTATCACATTGGGGAGACTGGAGAGTCAAGTCACATCTCCGGGACTCACCTGCGCGCCTTTATTGGAAAAAAGCGCGGACCGGACCCGGAAGCTGGTGTAGCGCAAGCTTACCTGGGTAGGTTTTTTTTCCGATAAAGGCGCGCAGGAGAGTCCCAGAGATGTGACTTGACTCTCCAGTCTTCCCAATGTGATAGAGATCGCTTCGGGAGCAATGGATACAAAAGTATTAAATTTAAACTGTTAAACAAACATAACCGCGTCTGCAAACAGACACTGCCAAAAAGCCCGGACCTGCTCCACTGAGAGAGTGAGGATTGTTCACTCTTTTGTAGCGGCAGAAGCAATCATCCCAACACATGCAAACAAATCTGCATCAGGATGCTATTTCAACGAACTACTTCACATTGCAGTGCCCAGGAACAACGAAGATCAAGAAACAACTGTACAGCGCATTAAGACCCGTTGAAAACTGCTTCCTGACCGGGAATCGAACCCGGGCCGCGGCGGTGAAAGCGCCAAATCCTAACCACTAGACCACCAGGGAGACGTAAATCCGCTCTTGTAGCTGTGCTGAAAATTGCCTCGCTGCCTGGGAATCGAATCCGGGCTGCGGCAGGAAGAAGACTTTATCCGATCTCTATCACATTGGGGAGACTGGAGAGTCAAGTCACATCTCCGGGACTCACCTGCGCGCCTTTATTGGAAAAAAGCGCGGACCGGACCCGGAAGCTGGTGTAGCGCAAGCTTACCTGGGTAGGTTTTTTTTCCGATAAAGGCGCGCAGGAGAGGATCCCGAGGCACTACAGTGATAGTGCCTCCCACCCGCCCTCCTCCTCTAACCTTATGATAAGACCCATTGTGGTAAGCAGGTCAGTGCTGCATTTTGCTTGTTCTATTCTTCAGACCTAGTTTTTCTTAAAAGTTACTTTTAGAGGGATGGCAGTGAAGACAGTGCAATGTTCCTCTTGCAACATGTTTGAGGGGAGGGATGCCATGGTCGTCCCTGATGATTACACTTGCCGTAAGTGCACCCATCTCCAGCTCCTCCAAGAGCATGTTCGCGATCTGGAGCTGGAGTTGGATGAATTTAGAATCATTCGGGAGGCAGAGGGGGTCATAGATCGGTGCTTTAGGAAAGTAGCAACTCCAAAGATTGCAGACAGATGGGTGACAGTGAGGGTCTTGGAGAAAGCAGCCAATGCAGAGACCTCCTGCGGTCGTTCCCCTCAAGAACAAGTATGCCATTTTGGATACTTGTTGGTACGACGACTTACCAGGGGTAAGCAGTGGGGTTCAGGGCTCTGGCACGGAGCCTGTTCCTGTTGCTCAGAAGGGAAGGTTGGAGAAGAGCAGAGCAAGAGTTATTGGGGACTCGATAGTTTGGGGCACAGATAGCCGGTTTCGTGGGGGCGAGAGAGACTCACTTTTGGTATGTTGCCTCCCAGGTGCAAGGGTAAGTGACGTTTCTGATCGTGTTTTCCGGTTCCTTAAGGGGGTGGGGGAGCAGCCCGAAGTCGTGGTCCACATTGGCAGCAACGACATAGGTAGGAAGAAGCATGAGGATGTTAGGCAGGCTTTCAGGGAGCTAGGTTGGAAGAGCAGTGTTCGAACAAACAGAGTTGTTGTCTCTGGTTTGTTACCCGTGCCACGTGATAGAGAGTCGAGGAATAGTGAGAGAGAACAGTTAAATGCGTGGCTACAGGGATGGTGCAGGAGGGAGGGATTCCAGTATCTGGATAACTGGGGTTCTTTCTGGGGAAGGTGGTATCTGTATAAACAGGATGGTCTCCACCTGAGCCTGAGGTGCACCACCATCCTTTGGGGGAGGTTTGCTAGTGCTCTTTGGGAGGGTTTAAACTAACTCTGCAGGGACATGTAGACTGCAGCTTTAGGGTGCAGGACCTTGAGTGTAGGGAGGTTAGGAACATGGCATCAATCTCGAAGGAGGTTGCCTCTAAACAGGAAGGTGGCTTGAAGTGTATATACGTCAATGTGAGAAGTATACGAAATAAGGAAGGTGAACTTGCAGTGTGGGTTGGTACCTGGGATTTCGATGTTGTGGCTATCACGGAGACATGGGTAGAACAGGGACAGGATTGGCTGTTGCAGGTTCCAGTGTTTAAATGTTTTAGTAGGGTCAGAGGTGGGGGTAAAAGAGGGTGTGTGTGGCATTGCTTGTAAAGGATAGTATTACAGCGGTGGAAAGGACGATGAATGAAGACTCGCCATTTGACGTAGTTTGGGCTGAGGTTGGAAATAGGAAAGGTGAGGAGTTTTCTACAGGCCTAATAGTCCTAGAGACGTAGAAGAAAGGATTGCCGGGGTGATTCAGGAGAAGAGTGTAAGTAATAGGGTGGTTGTTATGGGGGTCTTTAACTTTCCAGATATTGACTGGGAAAGCTATAGCTCTAGTACGTTAGATGACACAATATGTTGACAGGCCAACAAGAGGTGAGGCCGTACTAGATTTGGTTCTGGGTAACGAACCAGGCCAGGTGTTAGAATTGGAGGTAGGTGAGCACTTTGGGGACAGTGACCACAATTCGGTGACTTTTACTCTGGTGATGAAGAGGGATAAGTGTGCACTGTCGGGCAAGATTTATAGCTGGGGACTGGGAAATTATGATGCGGTGAGGCATGACTTAGGATGCGTGGCTTGGAAAAGTAGGCTTCAATGGAAGGGTGCAATCGATATGTGGAGCTTGTTCAAGGAGCAACTATTGAGTGTCCTTGATAAGTATGTACCAGTGAGGCAGGGAGGAAAGGGTCATGTGAGGGAGCCATGGTTTAATAATGAATTGGAATCCCTTGTTAAAGTGAAGAGGGCGGCCTATGTAAAGATGAGGCATGAAATTCAATTGGGGCGATTGAGAGTTATAAGTTAGCCAGGGAGGATCTAAAGAGAGTTAAGAGCAGCAAGGAGGGGGCACGAAAAGTAATTGGTTGGTAGGATTAGGGAAAACCCAAAGGCTTTCTATAGGTATGTCAGGAATAAAAGAATGACTCGGGTAGGAATAGGTCCAGTCAAGGATAGTAGTGGGAAGTTGCGCATGGAGGCCGAAGAGATTGGGGAGACACTGAATGAATACTTTTCATCAGTATTCACTCAGGAACAGGACATTGTTGCCGATATGAATATTGAAAATTGATGGCTTTGAAGTATGTAGGGAAGAGGTATTGGAATTTCTGGAAAGGGTGAAAATAGATAAGTCCCCTGGGCCTGATGGCATTAATACTAGGATTCTCTGGGAAGCAAGGGAGGAGATTGCAGAGCCATTGGCCTTGATTTTTATGACCTCGTTGTCTACAGGAATAGTGCCAGAAGACTGGAGGATAGCAAATGTGGTTTCCTTGTTCAAGGAGCAGAGTAGGGATAACCCTAGTAAGTATAAGCCGGTGAGTCTCACTTCTTTTGTGGGCAAAGTCTTAGAGAAAATTGTAAGGGATAGGATTTATGAACATCTGGATAGGAATAATGTGATCAAGGATACTCAGCATGGTTTTGTGAACTACGAAGAGCAGAAGAGAAAGATGTATATAGTGTATTTAAGGAGAACAGGTACCTAATAAACCCAGTCCGCTGATTTCTCAATGATGCTTCCAAGTTGACTTCAAAAATTCGGTTTGTCCTTCCCTTTTTTTCCTATTTTATTTTGTGAGTTTTAAAAACTTTCACAATCCTCTAACTTGAGTATAGGAGTTGGGAAGTTTCGTTGTGGCTGGACAGGACACTGGAATATTGTGGAATACATTTGGAATATTGTGTGCAATTCTGGTCTCACTCCTATCAGAAGGATATTGTGAAATTTGAAACGGTTCTGAAGCACCAATGAGTCCACAGTGAGGAGAGGCCCTTCTGCTGCCCCGAGTGCGGGAAGGCCTTTAGTGATTCCTCTGCCATGCGGACTCACTGGTTGATCCACACCTGGGACAACTGTTCTCAAGCCCTGAGTGCGAGATGGCCTTTAGCAGTTCTTCCCACCTGCTGAGACACCAGTGGGTCCACACCGAGGAGAGGCCGTTCTTCTGACCCGAGTGCATGAAGGGCTTTGCTCTTTCTTCTGACCTGCTGGCCCACTCGTGGGTCCACATGGGGGAGAGGTTGTTCAGTTGCTCTAAGTGCAGGAAGGCCTTCATCAAACCTCAGACCTGCATGTCTTTGGACAGGACCACCCAGAGAAAACCCACGCAGACACTGGGAGAATGTACAAACTCCTCACAGACAGTCACTCAAGGCTGGAATCAAACCTGGATCTGTGGCACAGTGAGGCTGCGGTGGTAACCACTGAGCCACTACCTACTGCAACCCGAAGTAGGCAAGCAGGAGGTCGGGAGAATACAGCAAGCCAGGCAGCACCAGGATGTGGAGTAGTCAGCATTTTGGGTATTAACGCTTCTTCAGGGCTTAAACGTTGACTTCTCTATGAGAAACGATTTACGAAATGTTGCTGGGGGTTGGAGGGTTTGAGCTACAGGGAGAGTCTGAATAGGCTGGGGCTGTTTTCAGTGGAGCATTGGAAGTAGAGGAGTGACCTAATAGAGGTTACAAATTCATGAGAGGGATGGACAGGGTAAAAGACAAGGTATTTTCCCTGGGATGGAGGAGTCCAGAACTAGAGGGCATAGGTTAGGGTGAGAGGCGAAATATATTAAAGGGTCAACTTCTTCATGCAGAGGGTGGTACATACATGAATTGAGCTGCCAGAGTATATGGGTCAGGTGCTGTCAAATGGGACTAGATTAATTTAGGATATCAGGTCAGCGTGGAAAAGTTGGACTGAAGGCTTTGTTTCCATGTTGTATGTGTCTCTGACTCCTGGTCCCGATGTAAGTTTAAAAGAGAGTCCAAGTAACTTTGAATACTTCAATCTTGTTGAACTCACCTCCTCAAATATTTCAAATGACTCCCTCCGAGCGATACTGTTTAAACATGCTGAGTTGGACAAAATATCCTATCAAGTTCAACACAAACCCAGAGTTGAAGATGTCAGAAATCACACGATACCAAGGAGACCAAAACTGATCACAATATTCCAGGTGCAGCCTCATCAACGTTCTGCATAACCACACTATATCTTGCCAACATCTTTACTCAATTCCCTAACTGATGAAGGTTAGTGTGATTAAACCTTTCTTCACTGCCTTGTGCAGCGATGTTATCAGAGATATAGGATCGACTTTAAACTGATCCACAATCCTGCGACTGGGAGCACTGAAGCAGAGTAGTGCAGTATGAGTGTGCTGGGCGCATAACCGAGGGGTCAAGACCATGTGATGCTATTGCTCAATGTCTCCATAAGCTGCTTTCCTTGGCAAAGGTGCTCTGTTCTGTATCTTGCCTTTGCATCTGCTTCCCAAAGCTTCTTCAGAAGAGCAGTGGCAGCTAGAGCCCAGGAGCTCAACAACCCCCCGGAGCTGGAGAAAACTCCGAGTTCCAAAAGGGGGGCTGGATTTGCTCAAGGCTTGTATCTATTAACTTATTTAAATGGTACCTACTGTATGGGGCTTTGGTTCACATTAAAACCGGAGGGTCATGTCAGAGTGTTTGTTTATATTTAGCAGTGGTAGTTCGTAAAATACACTCCCTGGAGGAGCACCTTCTTTGATGCTGCATTTCTTGCTTTCTGCACTTCCCCCATTTATTATCTCCCATCTTGATTGTATATTTTTTTGGTCAAATTTGATTTCATATTTATCAGGCTTGGCATTCACTGTGTGCTACTAATTTGTTTGTTCGAATATTGTAAGTCAAAATTAATGTTGTAATTTCATTTCTGATGTCAGAGTTTGACATTGAATGTGCAGGTGTGAATACCAGTAAGTTGTGAAAATAAATCAAGAACTTGTGGTTTTACAGCAAAAAGAGCAGTTCACCGCTATCAATGGCATTGTCTCATTTCAAGGGGATGAGTTGAGCCTGACCAACAAACCGTTTCAAACAGTCACCCAATTTTATTAATATTTTCGTTATCTTCATTAAAGATAATAACTCCAGCATGCTAAAATTTATACAATTTGTTTATAAAATTTATTTATACGTCCATTGCTCTGCCACATTGGGGAGACTGGATGCCAACTTGCAGAACATTTCAGGAAACAGCTCTCGGACTCCAAACCTAAACGTCCCCACCGCCCTGTGGCTGAATACTTTAACTTCCCCTCCCAATCCGTCAAGGGCATGCAAGTCCTGTGCCGCATCCCCCTCCAAGCTCTAGCTACCTGACGCTTGTAGGAAGAACACTTCATCTTTCGCCTTGGGACCCAGCAACTACATGGGATCAATATCGATTTCACCAGTTTCCATATTTCTCCTCACCCTCACTCCCACACCACGCGCCTTGTCCCAGATCCAACCTTCCAACTCGGCATTGGTCTCTTGAGCTGTCCTACATTTTCATCTTGCTTCCCACCTATTCGCTCCACCCTCCTGTCTTACCTCTCACGATAAATCAGCACCTCCATCGACCTATTTCATTCACAGCTACCTCTCCTCCATCCCCATCCCCTTCCCAATTATCTCTCAGCCCCGTTGGACCAACCTTCATTCCTGATGAAGAACTTATGCTCTGAACCAAGACTGTGGTGAAGGAACATCCTTAATAAGAAAGAGTTCCCAATTCAGATTTATTCCCCATTTGTTCCCCCGTTCTTCGAGAATTAAGAAATGTCTTTTTCTTCCACTAGAAAGTGATCTTACACTTTGCGGTGTCTGAAGTGTTATACCACTCCACTTTGTTGCCCACCTTTTAAGAATCCTTTCAACATCTTTTTCAGACAATGGTGGCGGTGACCAAAAGCAATCATTTCACTCCTCTTCAATGCCCCATTTCTCCTCCTATGAACCACTTTTACAAGTTGTCTGAGTGTACTTGGTTTTCAAAATGTAATTTGGCCATTGAAGTAAACAGGGTTAGTCTTTATCGATCGCTAGCTTTGTTTGCACCAACTGTAATTATCCACCAATTTGCTGTTTTTTTTTTGTTCCAGCAGAGCTGGAAACAATGATCTATATTTATTTTGCACTCAGGTGTGAAAACTCATCCCAAGAATCGTCATATTATTATAGTTGATTGAAGCTATAACAGGAGGAATTGTGTGGCAGTTTCAGACTAAACTCTTGGCTGGAAAGAATGTAGATTGATGATGAAAGTCAAAAAGCAGAATCTCTGGCCACAATCTATCAGTCTGGCTTGATTAATTGGTGGCTCTTCAAAAGCACTTCCAAGCCATCACCTCAACCACCAAGAGCAGGTAAGTGTGAGCACAGCATTCCAACTGTGAAATATATCGCATTGCTTCTTTGTTATTGATCAAAAACCTGGAACTCGCTCCTGAACATTATTTCAGACCAAATTATGTGAAGCAATTTAAGTGGCAGCTCAGCGCCACATTTTCAAGGACAGTTTGGGAAGGGTTGTTGGCAGACCCAATGATATTCACATCTCATGAAATAATAAGCAAAGAGGCATGGATAGAGGATTGGCTAACCAATGATACAATTGGGATAAGGGGCATGTTCAGGATAGCAAATTGTAATCAGTAGTTTGCCACAGGGATCAGTGCTGGGACCAAAATTATTTACAATATGTATTATTTACAATTATTTACTTGGATAAGTGAAGTGAATGCACTGTTGCCAAGATTGCAGAAAAGATGGTTGATAGGAAGGCAGGTGGTGAGAAGACATGAAATATCTGCAGAGGTATATAGACAGGTTAAGCAAATGGCAAATGGAATAGAATTTGGGGAAATGAGGTTGTGCACTTTGCCAGGACGAACAGTGCTGAATGTTAAATGGAGAAAGCTGTTGAATTGAGGGATTTGGAAGCCCATACCCATGCATCTCTTCATCCAAGTTCAGTGAGTAATAGGGAAGGCAAATGGGAGGTTGACCTTTAAATAGAGTATAAAAGTCGGGAGGTTATAGTGAACCTTTATCAGGCAACAGTCAGGCCAAAACTGAACACTGGGTGGGTCCTTTACCCAAGGAAAGATATACTGACTTTGGTGGCAGTCCAGAGAAGTTTGACCAGGATGAAAAGAATATCATATGAAGAGAAGTGAATTGGTTGGGCCTATACTTATTAGAAGTGAGAAGATTTAGAGGTAACCTTATTTTCACATAAGCGATTCTGAGGAGACTTGACAGGCTTGATGTGGAAAAGTTTACCTTTGTGGGTGAGTCTAGCACCAGAGGGAATAACCTGCAAATGAGAGATTGCATGTTGAAGACAGATAGGAATTTTTACTGGGGACTGTAAATCTGTGGACCATGTTACTACAGGGGGTTGTTGAGCTTGGGTCGTTAATTACATTCAAGGCTGTCAGTTTTTGTTTAACTAGTGAGGGAATCGAGGATTATGTGGAAATAGCAAGAAAGTGGAGTTGATCTTTACCAGAGCTAATGTGATCTGAATAAATGGCAGAATTGATTCAATGAGCTGAATTGAATAGTTAATAATAAAGGGGCCAGTACATCCTTCCTGAGATATGGGGCCCAAAATTGCGTTCAATACTCCAAATGCGGCTTGACCGGAGCCTTACAGAGCCTCAGAAGTACATCCCTGCCTTTATATTCAAGTCTGATCAAAATAAATGCCATCATTGCATTTGCCTCCCCAACTAGTGATTCAACCTTCAAGTTTACCTTGAGAGAATCCTGGAATAGAACTCCATCGTCTCTTTGCACATCTGATTTCTGAATTTTCTCCCCATAATCCTTCTGTTCCAGAGTAGCAGCAGAGATTTTCTGACAAACCGATTTTATTCAGGGATACCAAGGTATCTCTGGAATTTCCAATATCTCAGAAGGAATAGTTATTCCTGGACAATGCAGAGAGGAATATGGTGTGGTCCTGTAAACTCCAGAACTTTCCAAACTACCTGGGTCAGCAATAACTCCTTCTGGACCAAGAAACAAAAGGGCCACTGAGAAACTGCAAAATCATAAGCCCTCAGAAGCAGAAATTAGGCAATTCAGCCCATTGAGTCTGCTCCACCATATAATCATTCTTAAGTATCAAGGTTTACGGGGAGAATGGGGATGAGAAAGTTATCAGCCAAGATTGAATGGTGGAGCAGATTCAATGGGCTGAATGGCCTAATTTCTGCCAGTTAACTATCCCTGGGAAGAAGGATGTATAACAACAAGCTGTTTCCTGGGACAGATGAGATAAGTTTTTAATAAACTCGTGACAAAAGGACAAGTTAGTCTGTCTGTGGAAGGATGGCCTTGACACCAAGAGGTTACTTACAGGACAGGCTGTTTCAAACAGACAGCTAAACCTGTCTCTAGCAATGTGGGAGGTGGTGTTAGAATCTAAAGAAACATCACACCACAGATTTCAAAGTGAGGAATCTCCACCAGAATTTAAACCCAGAAAGATGCAGCAGTAGTACTTGGAAGAACAACACTGCAGTGAATCCCTGAACACTTCCAGAGACAGATATTGTCGGTGGAAAGTCAGTTAAATTCTGCCATCAATTGGGTGATCCCCAAGTTGGGAGTGAGGTTGAACTTGGTGACTTGAGAGGGGTTGGGTGGGGGGGGGGGGGGGGGGTGGTATCTTTGGTTGCTACATACAATAAAGTGTAAATCATTGTTTCAGCAGTTGATTCTCTGCGCAGTTTCTGAGTCAGGAGCCAAATTAAGGCAATTCACTCACAGCCACAGTGAGGCGAGGATTAATATTGACTCCATTGCATTCAGCAGGACATCACAGCAGCATTCAAGATCTCAAACAGAAACACCCAGAGGAACATGTTGCCCTACATTAGGTAAAATTAACCTGAAAAGTGGTGTAACCTGTTCTAGTGATAAAAATAAATCCCCAACACTTTAAAATCAATTATCAGCAATTTTTTTTATCCAATCGTTACAGTTAAAAAATAAACACAACTACTAACAAACTGGTTATAGGCCAAGAGCAGACAGGGGGCATTAGTTTAGTTGGGGATCATGGACTGGTTGGTCTGAAGGGTATGTTTCTGGCCTACATGACTCCATAGCACTGAATGAATGGAGATCCATCCCAAAGATGATAAAAGTTGCGAGCACCACTTTACGCAAATATGTGGACCCTCCTCCTGAGGGCAGTAGGGCACTGAGGTTCAGTAGTTCAGACAGTCAGCCAGCAAGTTCTCTCTGGGAGACTTGTCTCAAGAAAGGAAGCGGTTTCCTGTCACATCAGTTAGATTATCCAGTTTGGAGCAGGTCCGATATGTCCAACAAAATAGGTAGACAGGGCAGTGAAGAAGGCTTAAGCCTCACTGGCCTTCATCAGTCAGGGAATTGAGTATAGAAGTTGACAAGTTATGTTGCAGTTAATCAGGATATTGGTGAGGCCACACTTGGAGTATTGTGATTCGTTTTGATCATCTTGCGAAACAAAGATGTTATTAAACTTGAAAAGAGTGCAGAAGACATTTACAAGAAACCAGGACTCAAGGTCTGAGTAACAGGGAGAGGTTGGACAAGCTATGACGTTTTTATTTCGAGCATAAGAGCCTCGGGGGGTTGGGGCGGGCTTATAGAGGTGAAGAGATCCTGAGAGGCATGGAGAGGGTGAATGCACTCAATCTTTTTTCCCAGGATTGGGGAATTTCGAATATCAACGTGCATTGAGAATCCCCATGAATACACGTAGCCTGCGTGGGAGTGCTCAATGTCTCTAATTGCAGAGAGAACTTTAATTCTTTCGCGAAATGTGGACTAGTGTTCTCGCTGTAGACGAGCCTTTCATTGGATTGTTGAATCTGGCGGGTAACAACGACCCCTGACCCGTGGAAACTCTATGGAAGCAAATTGATTTCCTCAAACTGACTGGAGTGTCACCAGGATTGGGCAGAAGCCAATCGGTTGCCGAGTGCTGGAGAGGGGATTCCTTGCAGCGCCAGGGACCTGGGTTTGAACCCACCCTCATGGTGACAGTGTGGATTTTGCCCTTTCCTACCCCTCCCCCACTCCCTGTCTACGTGGGTTTCCTCTGGGTGCTTGGTTTTCCTCCCATGTTCCAAAAATGTGCAGGCTAGAATGGATTGGGCGTTCGAAATTCAGGGATAAGCTGTGGGGGTTATCGGGTGGGTCGGGGGTGAGGGTATGTTCTTCCGAGGGTCAGTATGGACTTGGTGGGTCAAACGGCCTGTATCCACAGTGGTTCCCCCAACGTGTCTCCAGCCTGGCTTCCAGCTCCATCTCTCTGTGCCGAAGGTCCTCCAGTGTGTGTTTTCCCTAGTTTCTAGCACCCAGAACGTCCCACCTTCTGCAAATCGAAAGACACGTCCCACCCTGCCCTCTCCCATGTGTGTTGTGTAACTGCTTAATCACTTTTAGTGGCCCAGCAAAGGCTAACAGCCAATTTGGCAAACCAGGAGGATGGCCTCAACCGCGACCTTGGGTTCATGTCACATGACAGGTAACCCCACTTCACTGTTATGCTCTCTCTCACACTTACACACTCACACGCTCGTGCAGAGCCTTTCCGGTAGACATGCTCTCTCTCAGACACACAATAATACGTCCCTACACTCACACCAATGCATACATCTTCGCACATGATTATACTCCATCACACACACACTTTACCCAGCATGCACACGTACTTACACACACACTCTCTCTCTCATGCACGCACTCACGCATTTGGAGTGAATTTGCATTTGCAGGATTATATATTTGGAAGTAGAACCAGTCTGACTCAAGATTGGGATACAGACAGACTCTAACCTCACAGCTTTCATGCATTGTTTGACGTGAAGTGCTCCCTCCTTTTATAAAACATTAAGTTTCCTGGAAAACGTGACTTAAAATAAGTTCTGGAATGTACAGATTAATTAGCCGAAATCTGCAATCCATTTTAAAAGATGAATGATTTAACAGAAATCTAGGTTTCTTCAATTCATCACTTATGTTGCATGACACTATAATCTTTTTGCACTATATTCTGTGCCTTGTGATCCTACTCCATAGCTACCTGATGAAGGAGCAGCACTTCGAAACCCAGTGCCTCCAAATAAACCTGTTGGACTATACCCTGGTGTTTGTGAGATTTTGAAACTTTATTTCCAGTGAATACAGCCCACACCTCTAACTGTTGCCAGTAAACTTTGCAATGCCAATGAAACAATGAACCTGTAGTCCTGAAAAATATACAATTTCTAACAAGATTAGCTACTCATTCACTGATCCTTCTGAGACATGACATTAGTGCTGGAGACTGAAAGAAATGAGCAGCTTTAAAACAAAAACCTGTTGGACCTCGCAGAGTCTGAACCTGACGGTATGTTCAGGTAACCTTTACTACGAACTTATTTTGTTACAGCTTCAGATTTCACCAGGAAAAGAGGCATACAATAAGTGCTTTTAAAAGAAAACACCTCCAGCTCAAAGTGCATCCAGTCCCCCCACCCCACTTTCTTTGTTGGTCAGCTGAGTTGTCCGTTTGTTACTGGATCCCTGGTACAGCCAGGTAAAGCATGCAGCTGGGATGACTGAGTGGACCCTTTCCTGCAACAGCAGTTTCCTTCACTAAAAAGGGACAGGAGTGAATCAGATGGTGTTTTTCTCCCCCACTGCGGCTCCTGGGAGTGGAAAGGAAACAATCACCAAAACACAGTCTTAGCTTTGCGAATCTTCAGAAAATAAGCCAACGTTCATCCCTTCAGATTTTCTATCCTGAGCTTTGTCACTCTTTTGTAGGACATTACAAGTGGAGGTTTTGCAGAAAAGCACCACAATGCAATCTGATTAATCAGGATCTGGATGTTTTCGGTCTTTGAATGTAAGTGTTGTGCTCCAGAACATTGGTGTTCACAGTTTATAATACTTATCTTCCCAGCCCCCTGTATCACTTGTCGAAAATGTTTAATTTGCGTTTTGTAAGCCTTTCACTGTCTGCTAACGAGGAAAGTGTTTGCGTGTTTTACCTAAGTTATGTTGATCTTGCATACCTCGAGCCTCAAGCTAATTTCACGAGAAACCTTCTCCAGTTCAAAAGCAAACTGTTAGTGATGGCTCTGTTTCTTGTCACGTATCCAATTTCAGATCGATGTTGTTAATGTCCCTTTTATTCCTTCAGATCCACGTTTCGCTCACAGGGCTAGAACAGAACTGTCACCAAATACATTTACCAATCTTCATTCATCCTATCGATTGTCCAGAGACAATCCAGACAACGTCCCCTTGTTGAAGAGGCCGGGAGGTTGACTCTGATGTTCTCGGGGTATGAACTGATCTGAGACATTGAAAGAATTGTCGTTCATGCACATCAGGAATTCAAACCCCTTCTCGCCTCCGAGCCAATGAGGGGACTCGGGAACAGGCAAAACACTGAAAGGCTCGAAGGGCGACGGCCCTGGAGTAAAAAGCTAGTTCCTCGTCACATGGATGTGTCTGCAGACTGTCCCCGGTGTCTCCACAATGAATGTCCCAGGCTTTATTATGTAAAAGTAAAACTGTTAGACGACAATTGTAATTCTCGGCGGGGCCGGCTGAATTATGAACACACTAACAGCCACCTCTAAGTGATGGTGCAACCCCTACACCTGCTTGCCTCTGTGGCGCAATTGGTTAGCGCGTTCGGCTGTTAACCAAAAGGTTGGTGGTTCGAGCCCACCCAGGGGCGGTGTGTTCGCTGCTCTTCCCTGGCTTTGAAGCCATCAGCTTTTAATGGGGTCAGGAAAACGTCCCCCAAACAGAAATCCTTTCCCCGAAGGGGTTTCTGGATTGAATTAATGTCTGACATGCGGGCCTGAGGAGCCGAGACAAAAAGAGAAACTCGGCAGTTTCGACAGTACCTGTCGGAGAAAAAGGAGTTCTGAAATGTGGTCTCTGATTCTCATTCCACCCATGTTGCCTGACCTCCTGCAGTTTCGTGTTTTGTTTTAACTGAAAGTTCATTTCATCTTTTGCAATGAAACACCTAGACTCGCCGTGTGCAGATATTTAACCCATTCGAATCACTGTGAAGTGAATGGATTCAAACAAACTCTGCGATGATTCACTCTTTCTCAGCTCAACAGGCAGACAGACCTGGGAAGTGAAGCTGTCAGTGTGGTTCTGTATTCGTGGGCCGAGTGGTTAATGCGATGGACTTGAAATCCATTGCGGTTTCCCCACGCAGGTGTGACCCCTGCCAACTACAAAATGAGAAATGTCGTCGAAAAGAAAGGGAGCTTGCTCCCCGGCTTCTTCTTTAAGATTCAAATCAGTGGAGGGTGAAAAATATTTCACTCACATTGGGACTGGTGGGAATCTGCAACCCACTGCCTGTTCGGGTGGATCAAACAGATATCCGCAGAGCTTCTTTTGAGGCTATGAGCCAAGTGTTTGGAAATGAGACTAGAACAGTGAGGGGTTGGAAATCGTGATCGAAATGAAGCAGGCACCTGAGGACAAGGGTGTTTCCTTTGCCAGTGAAAGGTACTCGTTCACAATGTTGGGACTGTGGAAGGGAATCAGTGACGGTGATTATCTTTGGTTGTTGACCTTGTGAATGTTCCCATTGCTGCGCATGTCCGTGTTAACGTCAGAACTCTGCAGCATGGTGGCGTTAGATATGCACAGGGCCAGGGGCGCAATGAATGACGCATCTGTCTCCAACTACCTGTTTGAAACGCAGCTCACAGCTTCTTCACACACCCCAATTAATCTTTCTCATTGTCCTGAAGCCGGTATACTGTTTGAATTCCCGATCTGCGGGAATGAGAATCTTCTCACTGTCTCGCATCAATAATTATCTCTGAGAACATCGTTGTCAAGTCACAGCGTTGTCAGATGAGAGGAAGGTGAAATAGCCCCACACGCTGCTCACCAGCACATTTTACTTTCTCCAACCCTCCGCCCCAACTTTCATCACAATTTTCTGTGAACAGTTCTACATTAGCTTTGCTGAATGAACCCCAAATTTCTTGAAGTGGCTCCTTATTTTCGGCCCTGGTTATTCATCTCTCTACGCATGGAAATGGATCCTTCCCACCCGCTCTGTCCCTCATCAATGTGTGTAGTTCAATTCGATCTCCCATCAGCCTCCTCTGTCCTGATCAAATCCAGGGGAACAGGATACGTTGGGGCTATGGCGCGGACAGGACAAGCCCAGTATTTACCTTTCCTGTTAGAGCAATTCCATGAGAAATTTTAGATCATGACTTTGGGCGTGTAGTTGTGGCCGAATACTTAAGGTGCTGGCGTGGAGATCCTTTGGGGCTCCCCCGCCCAGGGTGGTAACCTGCTGGCTATGCTTTCTTCGCTGGCGATTTTAAATGACTTCCTGTTGGTTGCATTATCGCTCAAACTTCACAAAACCCGTCTCAATAAAGTCCCGTTTTCTCATGTCTGGGAATTGATTTCCATGCAGGAAACTCGAGATCGGAACAAACAACGTACCAGACTCAAAACGTCAGCTCTGTTTACCTTTCCACAGATGATGCACGACCTGTTGGCTTTCTGCAGTATTCTCTGTGTTTATTGGGCACAAGTGCTGCTTTTCATTCAAGAACTTCAATTCCTGTTCTCTGGTAACTTACTCTGGTCAGTGGCAATTGGTTCTTCTGATCATTAATCTGCCCATTCCCACCGCTTCTTCTCCCATCATTACCAACAGCCCCAGGAAATCTCCAGTTAACCTTCTTTGCTCCAAAGCGAACATTCCCAACCTTGGGAATGTCTCCCCACAATGGAAATTCCTCATCCCTGAAAATGAAGCATGGCGGACACTTGGGAAGAGATTTTGGCAAAATATTGTCAGTTAGGAAATGGAAAAATGTTCATGAAGCAAAACAGAAATCCCAGTTTCCAGCTTTGTGAACCCTTAGAAACTCTTTGGGAAGCGGATTTAGATGAGAATGAAAGGTGAACCGTCAGACTGAGCAGAGACAGTCCAGACACCGTCCCCTTGTTGAAGAGGCTGGGAGATTGACTCTGATGTTCTCGGGACATGAACTGATCTGAGAGATTGAAAGAATTGTCGTTCGTGCACATCAGGAATTCAAACCCCTTCTCGCCTTCGAGCCAATGAGGGAACTCGGGAACAGGCAAAACACTGAAAGGCTCGAAGGGCGACGGTCCCGGAGGAAGAAAATTAGTTCCTCGTGACATGGATATGTCTGCAGAGGGTGGGATCAGACTGTCCCCGGTGTCTCCACAATGAATGTCCCAGGCATTATTAAGGAAAAGTAAAAGTGATAGATGACAATTGTAATTCTAGGCGGGGCAGGCTGAATTATGAATTCACTAATAGCCTCCCCTAAGCGATGGCGCAGTTCCTGCCATTGCCTGTCTCTGTGGCGGAATTGGTCAGCGCGTTGGGCTATTAACCGCAAGGTTGTTGGTTCGAACCCACCCAGGGACGTTTAGTTCTTTGCTCTTTCTTGGCTTCGCGGCTGTGTGCACTTTAATGCGATAAGGAAAATGTTATCCACTCGGGAACCTTCTCCACAAAGGGGTTTTGGATTTGTATTATTGTCGAACGTAAGGGACTGCGGATGCTGTGAACCCGAGCCTAAAAAGAGAAACTCGGCAGGTTTGACAACTCCTGTCGGAGAAAACGGAATTCTGAAATGCTGTGTCTGATTCTCTTTCCATAGATGTTGCCTGACCTTCTCCGTTCCTCCTGAAATTTCTAGATTTGTTTTTAACTGAAAGTTCATTTCATCTTTTGCGATGAAACACCTAGACTCGCAGTGTGCAGATATTTAACCCTTTCGAATCACTAAAGTGAATGGATTCAAACAAACTCTGCGATGATTCACTCTTTCTCAGCTCCGCAGGCAGACAGACCTGGGAAGTGAAGCTGTCAGTGTGGTTCTGTATTCGTGGGCTGAGTGGTTTATGCGATGGACTTGAAACCCATTGCGGTTTCCCCACGCAGGTGTGACCCTGAGGACAAGGGTGTTTCCTTTGCCAGTGAAAGATACTGCTTCACAAAGTTGGGACTGTGGAAGGAAAGCAGTAACGGTGATTATCTTTGGTTGTTGACCTTGTAACTGCTCCCATTGCTGCGCATGTCCGTGTTAGCGTCAGAACTCTGCAGCATGGTGGCGTTAGATACGCACTGGGCCAGGGGCGCAATGAATGACGCATCTGTCTCCACCTGTTTGAAATGCAGCTCACAGATTCTTCACACACCCCAATTAATCTTTCTCATTGTCCTGAAGCCGGCATACGGTTTGAATTCCCGATCTGCGGGAATGAGAATCTTTTCACTGTCTCGCGTCAATAAATGTCCCTCAGAACATCGGAGTCAAGTCACAGCGGAAGCTGAAATAGCCTCACACGCTGCTCAAGGGCACATTTTACTTTCCCCAACCCACCGCCCCAACCACTGCGGCTCCTGGGAGTGGAAAGGAAACAATAACCAAAACCCAGTCTTAGTTTTGTGAATCTTCAGAAAATAAGCAAACCTTCATCCCTTCGGATTTTCTATCCTGGGCTGACAGGGATGGGTTTTGTCACTCTTCTGTCGGATATTGCAAGTGGATGTTTTGCAGAAAAGCACCACAATGCAATCTGTTTAATCAGAATCTGGATGTTTTCGGTCTTTGAATGTAAGTGTTGTGCTCCAGAACTTTGTTGTTCACAGTTTATAATACTTTTCTTCCCAGTCCCCTGTATCGCTTGTCGAAAATGCTTGTAATACTTTCATGGTTGTGAACCGGAAGGTTGGTGGTTCGAACCCACCCAGGAGGGCTTTATTTGCTGCTCTTCCTCGGCTTTGACAATGTGTGCTTTTAATGGGGTCAGGAAAATGTTCCCCAAACATCTACAGAACATCTACATTCTGCCTGCAAAAAAGACCCTGAGCTTCCAGTTGCCTGCCAATTCCACACCCCACCCTGTTCCCTGACCAACATCTCTGTCTCAGGTTTGCTGTATTGTCCCAGCGAAGCCCAGCACCAGCAGAACGAAGCGCACCGGATATTACACTTGTGGACCATACATCCCTCCGGTCCCAATATCGAATTCAATAATTCTAGGGCCTGAAATCCATAGTATCCTCATCTCTACCACACACACCAAGCCTTGTTATCACATAGTCTGTCATTACACACTACCTATTCTTAGCCACGAACAGTCTCTATTAACAGTTATTCACCCTCCCACGCAGATCGTTATCAACTCCCTTTCCTGTCCAACAGTTCTTCCCTCTCTTTGGGGTCTGTCCTGATCTATCATTTACTGCATCCGCCTTCCTCCCACAATATCTCCTGCATATAAACCAACGTTTTCCCAATCACCATCAGTTCTATCGAAGGGTCACCGGCAACTACTGTTTGTTTTTTGTTTCTGATATACAGCATCCGCAGTTCTTTCAGATTTTTATTGAGGTAGAGTTGGAAATTGTTTCGAGAAATAGAAGGAGAAGTGGAGAGACAGAACAGACATAAACTGTTGATCTCCGTTGTTACTCATAACGTGAAATCATTGTAGTGCGGTCACTTCCCTTAAGCATGAATACAGGCCCCCAAACACTCCATGAGCTTGTGGCGCAACGGTAGCGCGTCTGACTCCAGATTAAAGGGTTGCGTGTTCAAATCACGTCAGGTTCACTGAGGTCGATTCCTCATATTTCCAATTGCGAAAGAATTGAGTTCGCTCTGGATGTCTGTTAAGCCCAGGCTTCTTTCCGGAATCACACGTGAAGCTTTGCTGCCAGTTTGATTTGTGAGCACTGTGTCAGGGAGGTGGTGTGCCCAGTGTTTGGGTAAATGCTCAGCTTCCCCCAGTGCATTGCTGGATTTAAACACAGCCGTCTATCTCTGGGCAGCCGCTTCTTTCAGTTGGTGACAGTGCGGTGTGAATGACATAATGCCGATAAGTTTATTACATAATCCAGAGACAATCTATCAGGAGAGTGACAGCGAGTTCAGATAGAAATGTTTCTCACCAACAACAAATTATTTCCTCTCACTGGACACAGTTAAAATTATCGAGGAGAAAGTGAGGTCTGCAGATGCTGGAAATCAGAGCTGAAAATGTGTTGCTGGAAAAACGCAGCAGGTCAGGCAGCATCCAAGGAACAGGAAATTCGACGTTTCGGGCATAAGCCCTTCATCAGGAATTCGGGTCTACGGGCTATCCGTTCTTCTTAAATGCGCTGTACAGTTGTTTATTGATCTTCGCCGTTGCTGGGCGCTGCAGTGTGAAGTAGCTCGTTGAAATAGCATCCTGATGCAGATTTGTTTACATGTGTTGGGATGATTGCTTCTGCAGCTTAAGTACTTGGTTCGCGTTGTTTCCTGGAGACGCTGTTTTGAATTTACCATTGACCGTTCGCTCTACTGTGACATCTAGAACAACAGCACTTTGTTGTTGTTCTCCTCTTTCGTGAATTTTATGCCAGTAAGGAGATTGTTGATGGTGTTGTAGGTTTCCTCTAAGTTGTTCCATTTTCTCTGCATTATTGCTTCTGTTAGGAATCCTGATATTGGTGGTTTCATGGGTGCTCCGTTGATTTGTTTGTTAGTCTTGTTACTGAATAGGAAGTGGGAGGTAAGGCACAGTACCACGTTCTTGACAGTGTTATCTTTGCTGATGAAGTTGGTGCTGTTTGGTGTTTGTGTCTTTGGTTCTTCAAGTAGTGTCTTCAGTTTTCTTTGGTCACGTTGATGTTAATGGATGTGAACAGGGCTGTATGTCAAAGGACAGTATTATTCCATCCTCTTTTATCTTGTTGTCTTTGGTGTTCAAGAATTCTTGGATGGAGTAACTGGAGTGGCGTGAGTCTTCGACTTGGTGTTTTCGTCTTCAGTGGAGGTCTTTGACTAGTCTGTATATTGGTGTTCCAAGTGGTGAGACTGTGGCCTGAGGGGGGCTCCTGGTTTGAAGAGGAGGAGAACAGCAACAAAGTTCCATTCCTAGATGTCACAGTAGAGCGAACTGTCAATGGGGAACTTCAAACTAGCATCAACAGAAAAACAACACATGCAAACCAAATACCTAACCGCAGAAGCAATCATCCCAACACCCACAAACGAGTGAACAATCCTCACTCTCTCCGCGGAGCAGGGAAGGGCTGTTTGGCACTGTCTGTTTGTAGACGCGGTTACGTTTGTTTCACGGTTTAAATTTAAATTTTTTTTTCAAAAAAAGCGCGGAGCGGACCCGGAAGCTGGTGTAGCGCAAACTTACCTGGATAGGTTTTTTTTTCTATAAAGGAGAGGAGAGTCCCGGAGATGTGACTTCACTCTCCAGTCTCCCCAATGTTACAGAGATCGCATCGGGAGCAATGGATACAAAACAATTACATTGATGGATGTACCGGTGAAAGTCTTCTTACTACCGCAGCCTGGGTTCGATTCCCGGGCAGCGAGACAATTTTCAGGAGAGCTACAAAAGCCGGTCTCTGTCTCCCTGGTGGTCTAGTGGTTCGGATTCGGCGCTCTCACCGCCGCGGCCCGGGTTTGATTCCCGGTCAGCGAAGTAATTTTCAGCGGGTCTACCGGCTGTCCATTCTTCTTAAATGCACTGGACAGTTATTTATTGATCTTCGTCGTTCCTGGGTGCTGCAGTGTGAAGTAGCTCGTTGAAATAGCATCCTGATGCAGATTTGTTTGCATGCGTTGGGCTGATTGCTTCTGCAGCTACAAACGAGTGAGCAATCCTCACTCTCTCCGCGGAGCAGGTAAGGGCTGTTTGGCAGTGTCTGGTTGTAGAAGCGGTTACGTTTGTTTCACGGTTTAAATTTAAATTTTTTTCAAAAAAATGCGCGGAGCGGACCCGGAAGCTGGTGTAGCGCAAACTTACCTGTGTAGGTTTTTATTCCTATAAAGGCGCGCAGGAGAGGAACCGGAGGCACAAAAAAGGGTAGTGCCTCCCACCCGCCCTCCTCCTCTAACCTTATAATAAGACCCGTAGTGGTGAGCAGGTCAGTGCTGCATTTTGCTTGTTCTATTCTTTAGACCTAATTTTTTTTTTAAAGGTTACTTTTAGAGGGATGGCAGTGTAGGCAGTGCAATGTTCCTCTTGTAACATGTTTGAGGTGAGGGATGCCATGGTCGTCCCTGCTGATTACACTTGCAGGAAATGTACCCATCTCCAGCTCCTCCAAGACCGCGTTTGGGAACTGGAGCTGGCGTTGGATGAATTTAGAATCATTCGGGAGGCAGAGGGGGTCATAGATCGGAGCTTTAAGGAAGTACTACCTCCAAAGATTGCAGACAGATGGGTGACAGTGAGAGGGACTTGGAGGAAGCAGCCAGTGCAGGGACCCCCTGCGGTCGTTCCCCTCAAGAACAAGTTTACTTTTTTGGATACTTGTGGGGGGAACGACTTACCGGGTTAAGCAATGGGGTTCAGGCCTCTGGCACGGAGCCTGTTCCTGTTATTCAGAAGGGAAGGGTGGAGAAGAGCAGAGCATTAGTTATTGGGGACTCTCTTGTTTGGGGCACAGATACGCGGTTTTGAGGGGGCGAGGGAGACTCACGATTACTCCAGTTACTCCATCCAAGAATTCTTGAACACCAAAGACACCAAGATAGAAGAGGATGGAATGAAGCTGTCCTTTGACATACAGCCCTGTTCACATCCATTAACATCAACGTGACCAAAGAAAACTGAAGACACTACTTGAAGAACCAAAGACACAAACACCAAACAGCACCAACGTCATCAGCAAAGATAACACTGTCAAGCTCGTGGAGCTGTGCCTTACCTCCCACTTCCTATTCAGTAACAAGACTAACAAACAAATCAACGGAGCACCCATGAAACCACCAATATCAGGATTCCTAACAGAAGCAACAATGCAGAGACTCGAACAAACAGCCCTTCCAAAGATCCAACCCAAATTTCGGGTCGGCTACAGTGATGACACTTTTGTCATCACAAAGTGAAACAACTTAGAGGAAACCTACAACACCATCACCAATATCCTTACTGGCATAAAATTCACGAAAGAGGAGAACAACAACAAAGTGCCATTTCTAGATGCCACAGTAGAGCAAACAGTCAATGGTCAATTCAAAACAGCGTCTACAGGAAAAGAACACACGGCGAACCAAGTACTTAAGCTGCAGAAGCAATCATCCCAACACATACAAATAAATCTGCATCAGGATGCTATTTCAACGAGCTACTGCACACTGCAGCACCCAGGAACGATGAAGACCAATAAAAAAAACTGAACAGCGCATTTAAAAAGAATGGGTAGCTAGCAGACCCTCTAAAAGTTGCTTCTCGGACCCGGAATCGAACAGAGGCTGCGGCGGTGAGAGCGCCGAATCCTAACCACTAGACCACCGGGGAGACATAGATGCGTTTTTGTAGCTGTGCTGAAAATTGCCTCGCTGCCCGGGAATCGAACCCGGGCTGCGGCAGTAAGAAGACTTTATCTGATCTCTGTGACATTGGAGAGTCAGGTCACATCTCCAGGACTCGCCTGCGCGCCTTTATTGGAAAAAGGCGCGGAGCGGACCCGGAAGCTGGTGTAGCGCAAGCTTACCTGGGTAGGTGTTTTTTCCCTATAAAGGCGCGCAGGAGAGTCCTAGAGATGTGACTTGACTCTCCAGTCTCCCCAGTGTTATAGAGATCGCATCGGGAGCAATGGACACAAAAACGTACATTGATGGATACAAGAAAAATTAAATTTAAACTGTAAAACACACGTAATCGAGTCTACAAACAGACACTGCCAAGCAGCCCTGACCTGCTCCACCGAGAGAGTGAGGATTGTTCACTTGTTTGTAGCTGCAAAGCCATCATCCCAACACATGCAAACAAATCTGCATCAGGATGCTAGTTCAACGAGCTACTTCACACTGCAGCACCCAGGAATGACGAAGATCAATAAAAACTGTCCAGCGCATTTAAGTAGAATGGACAGCCCGTAGACCCGCTGTAAATTACTGCCCTGACCGGGAATCGAACCCGGGACGCGGGGACGAGATCGCCGAATGCTAATCACTAGAACACCAGGGAGTCATAGACCGGTTTTTGTAGCTCTGCCGAAAATTGCCTCGCTGTCTGGGAATTGAACCCAGACTGCGGTAGTAAGAAGACTTTCACTGGTACATCCATCAACGTAATGTTTTTGGTATCCATTGCTCCCGATGCGATCTCTGTAACATTGGGGAGACTGGAGAGTGAAGTCACATCTCCGGGACTCTCCTGCGCTCCTTTATAGGAAAAAAAACCTACCCAGGTAAGTTTGCGCTACACCAGCTTCCGGGTCCACTCCGCGCTTTTTTTTAAAAAAAAATAAATTTAAACCGTGAAACAAACGTAACCTCGTCTACAAACAGACAGTGCCAAACTGCCCTTACCTGCTCCACGGAGAGAGTGAGGATTGTTCACTCGTGTGTGGATGTTGGGATGATTGCTTCTGCGGTTAAGTATTTGGTTTGCGCGTGTTGTCTTTGGTGTTCAAGAATTCTTGGATGGAGTAACTGGAGTGGCGTGAATCTTCGACTTGGTGTTTTCGTCTTCAGTGGAGGTCTTTGACTAGTGTGTATATTGGTATTCCAAGTGGTGAGACTGTGGCCTGAGGGGTGCTCCTGGTTTGAAGAGGAGGAGAACAGCAACAAAGTCCCATTCTTAGATGTCACAGTAGAGCGAACAGTCCATGGGGAACTTCAAACTGGTGTCGACAGAAAAAAAACAACAAAAAATTTAAATTTATTTTCAAAAATAGCACAGAGCGGACCCGGAAGCTGGTGTAGCGCAAACTTACCTGGGTAGGTTTTTTTTGCTATAAAGGTGCGCAGGGTGGGTATCGGGTCCTTCGTTCTGGTGAGTTGTTGTCTGCGAGTGGCTGTTGGTTTGTGTGCTGTTATGAGTCCTAGTGGTCGCAGTAGTCTGGCTGTCAGTTCTGAAATGCTCCTTATGTATGGTAGTATGGCTAGTCCTTTGGGTTGCGGCATGTCCTCGTTCTGTTGTCTTTCCCTTCGGCATCTGTTGATGAAATTGCATGGGTATCCGTTTTTGGCGAATACATTGTATAGGTGTTCTTCCTCTTTTTGCAGTTCTGGTGTGTTGTGGCACTTTTGAATAGTGTCTTGATGCAACTTCGTTTGTGTGTGTTGGGGTGGTTTCTTTCATAGTTCGGGACTTGGTCTGTGTGTGTGGCTTTCCTGTATACCTTTGTGGTGAATTCTCCGTTCGGTGTTCTCTGTACCATCACGTCTAGGAATGGGAGTTGGTTATCCTTTTCTTCCTCTCTCGTGAATCGGATTCCTGTGAGTGTGGCGTTGATGATCTGGTGTGTGTTCTCTATTTCTGTGTGTTTAATGATTACAAAGGTGTCATCCAACATATCTGACCCAGAGTTTGGGTTGAATTTGCGGTAAGACTGTTTGTTCTAACGTTTGCATTACTGCTTCTGCTATGAGTCCAGAGATCGGTGGGCCCATGGGTATTCTGTTGATTTGTTCGTATATCTGGTTGTTGAATGTGAAATGTGTTGTGAGGCACAGGTCCAGTAGTTTAAGTATGCCGTCTTTGTTGATAGGTTCAGCGTCCTGTTGTCTGTTCTGTATGTCCAGCAGATTGGCTATTGTTTCTCTGGCTAGGGTTTCGTCGATAGAGGTGAACAGTGCTGTTACATTGAAGGAGACCATGGTTTCTTCCTTGTCTATGTGTATATTTCTGATGATGTCCAAGAATTCCTGTATTGATTGTATAGAGTGTCTGGATCCGCTGATCAGGTGTTTCAGTTTCTGCTGTAGTTCTTTAGCCAGTTTGTGTGATGGTGTCCCTGTTAGTGATACGATGGGTCTGAGTGGGATGTCTGGTTTGTGCACTTTAGGTAATCCATGGAATCTTGGGGTGTTGTTGCTTTCAGGTTTCATTCTTTGCAGTCCGACCTGGTTATCTGTCCATTTTTTGTAGATTCCTCAGTGTGTTGTTTATCCTATTGGTGAGCTGTGGGGTGGGGTCAAACTCCCTCTTTTGGTAGGTGATGGTATCTGCAAGTAGTTGTTGCGCTTTTTGGATGTACTCTGCTTTGTCCAAGATGACCGTCATTCTGCCTTTGTCTGCTGGTAGTATCTTAGTGTTTCTTAGTTTCTTATCGTTTCTTAGTGTTTTTAGTGCTTCTCTCTCCTGGGTTTTGAGGTTATTTGTTTGTCTTTTCCTTGTTATCAGAGGTGTGATACTTTGTCTCACTGTTTGTTGTGTCTCTTCTGTCAGTCCATTGTTCCTGAGTGTGCATTCTAGTGCTGCTAGGACGTCTGCTGTCTTGGCGTCCCTGTGGTTGTAGTTGAGTCCCTTGGCCAGTATTATTCTTTCCATGTCTGTGAGCTGTCTGTGGGAGAGGTTTTTAACCCAGGTGTGTGTTGTGGTGTCCTCTTCGTTGTGTGTTAGTTTGGCCATTTTTTCTTTTAGTGCCGTTTTTTTGCAGTGTGTGGTCCTGTTCTGTCCTATGGTGACGGCCTGTTCTATGGTCCGGGTCCATTCCTGATTGGTGGTTTTTGAAATTAACGATTTTTGGCGCGCAATTTCTTGTCGGTATTTTTGAAGTCTGTTGTGAGCGTCTGTAATCATTACTTGGATCATCCTGAGTCCGTTCTGTCTGGCTGTGTCCCTGGCTTGTGGATTGTTGACTGGTGGGACCTCTATAAACAGGGTGGTCTACACCTGAACCTGAGGGGCACCAGTATCCTTGGGGGGAGGTTTGCTAGTGCTCTTTGGGGGGGTGTTAAACTCTGCAGGGGCATGGGAACCTAGACTGTCGCTTTAGGGTGCAGGACCTTGAGTATAGGGAGGTTAGGAACATGGCATCAATCTCGAAGGAGGGTGCCTGCAAACAGGAAGGTGACTTGAAGTGTGTATACTTCAATGCGAGAAGTATATGAAATAAGGTAGGTGAACTTGCAGCGTGGGTTGGTACCTGGGATTTCGATGTTGTGGCTATTTTGGAGACATGGGTAGAACAGGGACAGAATTGGCTGTTGCAGGTTCCAGTGTTTAAATGCTTTAGTAGGGTCAGAGGTGGGGGAAAAAGAGGGGGAGGAGTGGCATTGCTTGTCAAGGATAGTATTACAGTGGTGGAAAGGACAATGGATGAAGACTCGCCATCTGAGGTAGTTTGGGCTGAGGTTAGAAATAGGAAATAGGAAAGGTGAGGTCACCCTGTTAGGGGTTTTCTACAGGCCTCCTAATAGTCCGAGCGACGGAGAAGAAAGGATTGCGAGAATGATTCAGGAGAAGAGTGGAAGTAATAGGGTGGTTGTGATGGGGGCTTTAACTTTCCAGATATTGACTGGGAAAGCTATGGCTCGAGTACGTTAGATGGGACGGTGTTTGTTCAATGTGTGCAGGAGGGTTTCCTGACACAATATGTTGACAGGCCAACAAGAGGTGAGGCCATACTGGATTTAGCTCTGGCTAACGACTCAGGCCAGGTGTTAGAATTGGAGGTAGGTGAGCACTTTGCAAACAGTGACCACAATTCGGTGACTTTTACTCTGGTGATGAAGAGGGATAAGTGTGCACTGTAGGGCAAGAGTTATAGCTGAGAGCAGGGAAATTATGATGCGGTGAGGCATGACTTAGGAAGCGCGGCTCAGAAAAGTAGGCTTCAAGGAAAGGGCACAATTGATATGTGGAGCTTGTTCAAGGAGCAACTATTGAGTGTCCTTGATAAGTATGTACCTGTCAGGCAGGGAGGAAAGCATCGTGTGAGGCAGCCGTGGTTTAATAATGAATTGGAATCCCTTGTTAAAGCGAAGAGGGCGGCCTATGTAAAGATGAGGCGTGAAGGTTCAATTGGGGTGATTGAGGGTTATAAGGTAGCCAGGGAGGATCTGAAGAGAGAGCTAAGAGCAGCAAAGAGGGGACATGAAAATTCTTTGGTTGGTAGGATTAGGGAAAACCCAAAGGCTTTCTATAGGTATGTCAGGAATAAAAGAATGACTGGGGTAGGAATAGGTCCAGTCAAGGATAGTAGTGGGAAGTTGCGCATGGAGTCTGAAGAGATTGAGAAGACACTGAATGAATACTTTTCGTCAGTATTCACTCAGAAACAGGACATTGTTGCCGATGTGAATATTGAGTCACAATTAATTAGAATGGATGGCTTTGAGGTATGTAGGGAAGAGGTGTGGAAATTCTGGAAAGGGTGAAAATTGAAAAGTCTCCTGGGCCTGATGGCATTTATCCTAGGATTCTCTGGGAAGCAAAGGAGGAGATTGCAGAGCCATTGCCCTTGATTCTTATGTCCTCGTTGTCTACAGGAATAGTGCCAGAAGACTGGAGGATAGCAAATGTGGTTCCCTTATTCAAGAAGGGTAGTAGAGACACTTGATGTTCTTCAGAAAAATTAACAAAGTAAGTGTACTGTTAATTGAACATAGCATAGGCACCAAATTCCTGTAAACTGCCAAATACCTTCTGATCACACGTTATCCAGGACACCAAAACTGAAAACTGTCATGCAGCCAGTCAGCCAGCCTTAAGAAGCACCTAAGTGAAGCTTTCCTCCATACACAATGACCTAGAACAAGATGCTGTCAAAGTTGTTGCAAATGGAGCTGAATCAAGGACATGAAAATGAAATAACAAGGCCGCTTGAGAAAAGAAAGCCATTTAAGTTGCTGATTGACTTCCTTCTATTCTATTAAATGAAAAAGATGACAAGAAATATAGAATGTTATTAGAAGATAAAGCATATTAACCATTAAACTTTTACAACAGTAAATCATATTAGATATACTCAAAATGAAGCAACACATATGTACTTTTTATATCAATGTGCTAATCCCTTAAATGCTGCTCAGTTCCATGAGAAACTACCCTTTTAATTGTGTACATGAGGAAAGAAGCTATCCATTTCTAGGGTGCAAATTGTATTCAAATGAATGTGTCAAATTAAAGAAAAAAGTGAAAATACATTTAAGTGGGACAGAGAGCATCTGAGCACCTTTGCAGAGTGTTGTCCCTCCCTGGATTCACTGCAGTTGCAATAAGTGAACAGTTTCCCCCATCTCTCCCTCCCAAGATGAAGAATGGAAAAGGGGAGACATTGCTTTGCTCCTCAGTGTTGTCTAGAGGAGGGAATTCAATTTTACACTGAAATTGAATGAAGATAGAGCTTCATTCCAGACTGCAACTTCCTTCCATTGTCCAACATGTGAGTATGGCACTTTCTGAGGAGGGGAGGCTTGTCAGGATAGATGCCAATAAAATGCTTCCTTGTCAGAGAATCTAGAACTCGATGACACAGATTATAAATAAGGGCTTTCCCATATCAGCAGAATGAGGAATCTATTCGCTCTTCTTTATTGCAATGCTCCCACACAAAGAGTAATAGAGACAGGCTCTTTGAATGTATTCAGGGCTGAATTGAACTGAAGTTTGAGTGACAGGGAATGAAATGTTATTGAGTACAGGTAGCAAATGAAGTTAGCACTACAGCGGGACATGCATGATCTTCTTAATTGGAAAGTAAGCCTGGTGAATGGCAGTGGCAAGAGATTTAACATGTTCCATGTGTGAGTCGTCCTTCAAACAGTTGTCGAAGCTGGACAGAGACATGGATTCCCACATCATAGAGAAACCATGGAAATGTGAGGACTGTGGGAAGGAATTCAAAATTCCATATTTGCTTGAACGCCATTGCCATGGTCACACCGGGGAGCGGCCTTTCGCCTGCTCTCTATGCAGCAAGGGCTTCATTCATTTATCCACCCTGGTGCTCCACCGGTAGAGTTTCACTGGGAAAAGACTTTTCATCTGCTTCGTGTGTGGGAAAGAGTTCATTTATTTATCACCCTGGTGACCCACCAGCCGGCTCACACCGGAGAGAGCCCGTTCGCCTGCTCTAAGTGCATGAACGGATTCACCCAGTCATCTGCCTTGCTGGTCCTCCAATAGATCATACTAGGGAAGCGACCATCCTCCTTCTCTGTCTGCATGAAGGTATTCATTAACTTGTCTGCCCTGTTTATGCACCTTCGAGTTCACACCAGGGAGAGACTGCTCTCCTGCTCCATGTGCAGGAAGGGGTTCATTCATTTATCCACCCTGGTGACTCACCAGCAGGTTCACACTGGGGAGAGATCAGTCACTTGGTCCGAGTGTGGGAAGGGATCCATTAACCCCTCTGATCTGCCGACAAATCGGCACATTCACACCAAGGAGAGGCTGTTCACTTGCTTCGTCTGTGGGAAAGGGTTTAGCCATTCATCCATCCTGCTGGCGCACAGGCGCATCCACACTGAGGATAGACCGTTCTCCTGGTCTGTGTATGGTAAGGGATTCACAGATTATTCCAGTTGCAGGGGCACCAGCGGGTTCACACTGGGGAAAGGCCTTTCGCCTGCTTCACGTGAGGAAAGGGATTTAGTCAGTCATCCCATCTGCTCAGACACCAATCCAGTCACACCAAGTAGAGCATGTTTGGATTCTTTGTGGGTGTGACTTGTATTAGTATTCAAGAGGAAGGGGAGTATTGCTGAGGCAGGACTGAATGCAGGTAGAGTAGGTGGTGGTGCATGGCTGCTAGCATGGAGCAGAGGATTCGGAAAGAGAATTGTTGCTGAAGGTTTCGAATTTGTAGGTGTACTGGCTTTCCTGATCAGGTTCAAACTGTGTTGGGCTGAATGTGGTCTGGAGTCCATGTGAGATCAGATAGTTCCATAGGCAGTTCTGAGGAATAGCTGATTTTGATGAAGGTCGTCTGCCCGAACGTCGATCCTGATGAAGGGCTTATGCCCAAAACATCGACTCTCCTGCTCCTGGGATGCTGCCTGACCTGCTGTCCTTTTCCAGCAACGCACTCTCGACTAATAGTACATAAGAGTGCTGACATTCACTGGCCAGGTGAGCACCTATTAAGACACACTTACTGAAGCAGTGGAGTCGGGAAATGTATAATTGTCATGTTTTACTCTGTGAAGAAATCTATCCCATGGAAAGATTGGCTCCAGTTTGTCCCTTCCCCAGGAGGCTATCAGAACGATAACATGGGAAACAGAGAATACTTTGACCGGTACTGAAGGTTGGCCAAATTGGAAAAATGAGAGTTTCTGATAATGTCTTACAATCCTGGTGACTTTTGGAGGTATTTTTGAAATTTTCAGGGTCTGTGTGACCCACTGATGTTCCTAGAGTCTGAGACACACCACAAATGGCAGGATGGAGACGGGAATGCAGACATGGTTTATATCCCCACCATAGAGTCATAGAACCTGACCGCATGGAAACAAACCTTTCCGTCCAACTCATCCATGCTGACCAGTTATCCCAAATTGTGAGGCCACTTCTGAAATATTGTGTTCAGTTCTGGCCTTCTTGCTATCAGAAGGATGTTAAAATTGAAAGGGTTCAGAAAAGATGCACAAGGATGTTGCCAGGCTTGGGGGGTTTGAGCTCTCAGGAGAGTCAAAGAATCTTAGAATCATGGAGATGTACATACGGAAACAGATCATTCATTCCAAATTGTCCATGCTGATTAGACGTCCAAACCTAAACTAGTTCAATTTGCCAGTACTTGGCCTATATCCCTCGAACCCTTCCTATTCATATACCCATCCAGATGCCATTTTGAATGTTGTCATTGTAGCAGCCTCCACCACTTCCTTTAATAGCGCATTCCATACATGTGCCACCCTCTGCGTGAAAAAGTTGCCCCTTAGGTCCCTTTTATATCTTTCATTTCTCACCGTAAAATTATGCCTGCTAGTTCTGGACTCCCCCACCCCAGGGAAAAAAACCATGCCTATATCCTCTATCCATGCCCCTCATGATTTTATAAATCTGTATAATGTCACCCCTCACCCTCTGACACTCCAGAGAAAGTAGCCCTATATTGGTCAGAGCATCGAGTATATGAATTGGGAGGTCTCTGTCCAATGGTCACTTACTGTTCCCTTCAATAATTCTATAATTGGAAGTATATGACATAGCTAAAGAACAAAAATACAACAGATAATTGTATTTGAATCTCGGAGACTAGCATAATGAATATAAAGCCATTTATGTGGCACAGTGGTTAGCACTGTTGCCTCATACCACCAGTGACCCGGGTTCAATTCCCACCTCAGGTGACTTTCTGTGTGGAGTTTGCACATTCTCCCTTTGTCCTTCCCTCCCACCATCCAAAAATGGTAATTGGCCATGTTAAATTGCCCGTGGTGTTAGGTAAAGGGGTAAATGTAAAGGAATGGGTCTGGGTGAGTGGCGCTTCGGCGGGTCAGTGTGGACTTGTTGGGCTGAAGGGCCTGTTTCCACGCTGTAAGTAATCTAATAACACTAGATCAATCTCTGTCCCTTCTCTAGTTCCAGTCCTGATAAATGCCTTGCGGATCTGAGAGACAAAGATAAGTTGAAACCCCTTCCATTTGATTCACTTCCTCTTTTTCCAGCTGCTATATTGAATAGTTTTACCCCTCCCCCTCTCATTCCCCGTCTCCAAGCCAGCATGAGGAATGGAAAGGGGAGTCATTGATTTGCTAGCAGATGTTGCCCAGAGGTAGGGAGTTTCCCTCTGAAAGTGGCCTCTTCCCGCGTTGTGACGTTCACGATGGAGGGCAGGGCGTCATGAAGGAGCCAATAGGAATCGCAGCGCCGACCGGTGATGTCGCTGTGTTACAAGTTCTTTTGGCCAACGGCCCGTATGTCGCACAAAGACATGAACCATACTTGGCGACTGACCAATTGCAAACCCTGGAGGACCCGAAAGGAGTCTGGTCCTCCTGCCAATCAGAGCTCACCTATTGTCTAAATGAGCTGCGGAAGCTGCCTCTACTTCTCCGAATGAAGATAGAGCTTCACCCGAGACTGCAACATCCTTCCTCTGTCCAACATCTGTGAGTATGGCACTTTCTTTCTACACCCTTCCCATCCTTTTCAATTTATTTTCTCATTCTGGGGTTAAAATGATATCCCGGCCTTACCTCAGCTCCGCAGAGAACATCTCTATTATGCTCATCCCAATATATAAGGGGTGTTAGACCCGTTCTGAAGCAGGTAAAACCTGGCCAGGTGGAACCATTTCTGCTCTTCAAGACTGTTTTGAGCGCACTGACTGGTGGGTGTTCCGGGAGACCCCAAATTTTAGCGATCCCATCAATTTAGAGGAGTACATGGTGTCGACGATTTCCTACGTTAGCAAGTGTATTGACGGTGTTATTGTGTCCAAGACCATCACTTCTTGCACCAATCAGAAGCCATGAATGACTGCAAAGGTGTGTGCAGTGCTGAGGACCTGTGATTCTACCTACAAAGCAGATGACAAGTTGGGCCTAACAGTGAGAGTGAGGATTGTTCACTTGTTTGTCGCTGCAGAAGCGATCATCCCAACACATGCAAACAAATCTGCATCAGGATGCCATTTCAACGAGCTACTTCACATTGCAATGCCCAGGAACGACGAAGATCAAGAAACAACTGTACAGCGCATTAAGACCCATTGAAAACTACATCCCTGACAGGGAATCGGACCCGAGTAAAAAATGAGGTCTGCAGATGCTGGAGATCACAGCTGCAAATGTGTTGCTGGTCAAAGCACAGCAGGCCAGGCAGCATCTCAGGAATAGAGAATTCGACGTTTCGAGCATAAGCCCTTCATCAGGAATAAGAGAGAGAGAGCCAAGCAGGCTAAGATAAAAGGTAGGGAGGAGGGACTAGGGGGAGGGGCGATGGAGGTGGGATAGGTGGAAGGAGGTCAAGGTGAGGGTGATAGGCCGGAGTGAGGTGGGGGCGGAGAGGTCAGGAAGAGGATTGCAGGTTAGGAGGGCAGTGCTGAGTTGAGGGAACCGACTGAGACAAGGTGGGAGGAGGGGAAATGAGGAAACTGGAGAAATCTGAATTCATACCTTGTGGTTGGAGGGTTCCCAGGCGGAAGATGAGGCGCTCCTCCTCCAGCCGTCGTGTAGTTGTGTTCTGCCGTGGAGGAGTCCAAGGACCTGCATGTCCTCGGTGGAGTGGGAGGGAGAGTTAAAGTGTTGAGCCACGGGGTGATTGGGTTGGTTGGTTCGGGCGGCCCGGAGGTGTTCTCTGAAGCGTTCCGCAAGTAAACGGCCTGTCTCACCAATATAGAGGAGGCCACATCGGGTGCAGCGGATGCAATAGATGATGTGTGTGGAGGTACAGGTGAACTTGTGGCGGATATGGAAGGATCCCTTGGGGCCTTGGAGGGAAGTGAGTGTGGAGGTGTGGGCGCAAGTTTTACATTTCCTGCGGTCGCAGGGGAAGGTGCCGGGGGTGGAGGTTGGGTTGGTGGGGGGGTGTGGATCTGACGAGGGAGTCACGAAGGGAGTGGTCCTTGCGGAACGCTGATAGGGGAGGGGAGGGAAATATATCCTTGGTGGTGGGGTCCGTTTGGAGGTGGCGGAAATGGCGGCGGATGATACGTTGTATACGGAGGTTGGTGGGGTGGTAGGTTAGAACCAGTGGGGTTCTGTCTTGGTGGCGGTTGGAGGAGCGGGGCTCAAGGGCGGAGGAGCGGGAAGTGGAGGAGATGCGGTGGAGGGCATCGTCGATCACGTCTGGGGGGAATCTGCGGTCCTTGAAGAAGGAGGCCATCTGGGCTGTGCGGTGTTGGAATTGGTCCTCCTGGGAGCAGATGCGGCGGAGACGAAGGAATTGGGAATATGGGATGGCGTTTTTACAGGGGGCAGGGTGGGAGGAGGTGTAGTCCAGGTAGCTGTGGAGTCAGTCGGTTTATAATAGATGTCTGTGTTGAGTCGGTCGCCCGAGATAGAAATGGAAAGATCTAGGAAGGGGAGGGAGGAGTCTGAGACAGTCCAGGTGAATTTCAGGTCGGGATGGAAGGTGTTAGTAAAGTTGATGAACTGTTCAACCTCCTCGTGGGAGCACGAGGCAGCGCCGATACAGTCATCGATGTAGCGGAGGAAAAGGTGGGGGGTGGTGCCAGTGTAGTTGCGGAAGATGGACTGTTCCACATATCCTACGAAGAGGCAGGCATAGCTGGGGCCCATGCGGGTGCCCATGGCAACTCCTTTAGTTTGGAGGAAGTGGGAGGATTGAAAAGAGAAGTTATTCAGGGTGAGGACCAGTTCAGTCAGTCGAAGGAGGGTGTCAGTGGAAGGGTACTGCTTGGTGCGGCGGGAAAGGAAGAAGCGGAGGGCTTTGAGTCCTTCGTGATGGGGGATGGAGGTGTACAGGGACTGGATGTCCATAGTGAAAATAAGGCCTCCACCGGCAGAACACAACTAGACGACGGCTGGAGGAGGAGCGCCTCATCTTCCGCCTGGGAACCCTCCAACCACAAGGTATGAATTCAGATTTCTCCAGTTTCCTCATTTCCCCTCCCCCCACCTTGTCTCAGTCGGTTCCCTCAACTCAGCACCACCCTCCTAACCTGCAATCCTCTTCCTGACCTCTCCGCCCCCACCCCACTCCGGCCTATCACCCTCACCTTGACCTCCTTCCACCTATCCCACCTCCATCGCCCCTCCCCCTTGTCCCTCCTCCCTACCTTTTATCTTAGCCTGCTTGGCTCTCTCTCTCTTATTCCTGATAAAGGGCTTATGCTCGAAACGTCGAATTCTCTATTCCTGAGATGCTGCCTGGCCTGCTGTGCTTTGACCAGCAACACATTTGCAGAGGGAATCGGACCCGGGCCGCGGCGGTGAAAGCGCCAAATCCTAACCACGAGACCACCAGGGAGACGTAAATCCGCTCTTGTAGCTGCGCTGAAAATTGCCTCGCTGCCCGGGAATCGAACCCGGGCTGCGGCAGTAAGAAGACTTGATCCGATCTCTGTAACATTGGGGAGACTGGAGAGTCAAGTCACATCTCCGGGACTTACCTGCGCGCCTTTATTGGAAAAAGGCGCGGAGCGGACCCGGAAGCTGGTGTAGCGCAAGCTTACCTGGGTAGGTTTTTTTCCCTATAAAGTCATCACCATCCGCTCTCTCTCTGTCCTGAGAAGGGCTGATACAGTGAACGAAGAGGGTTCGAAGCACAAGAAAGGATGGGGGAGCGGGGTGGTGCGGGTAGAGAAATTGGATGGGAAACAGAGGCGAGGCGGAAGAGAGAGAGAGAAATGGACATGGGGACAGAGTGTTGGAGTTAGAGAAACTCTGGGGGTGCACAGGATGGGCGGCAGAACGTTTGTCAGAGAGAGAGAGAGAATGGGGTGGCAGAGTGTGGGGAGAGACAATGGACGTGGGTCAGTGGGTGGGGAGAGAATGGAAGGGGGGCAGAGGGTGGTGGAGAAAGAGAGCAACAATGAATGTTAGGAGATGGTGGGGGAGAGAGAGGGAATGGATGGACAGCAGAGGGTGGGGGAAGAGAGAGAATGGAGGGGGGCAGAGAGTGGGAGGAGAGAGAGAATGAGTGTGGGGAGAGGGACTGGATGTAGGAAGGCAGAGGGTGGATGAGAGACTGGACTGGACAGGGGGCAGAGGGTATGGAGATAGAATGGACGGAGGTGCAGAGAGTGGCATGTGTGTCAAAGGGCTGGGGGAAGCTAGGAATAGTGAGAGAGAATAGACTGGGGGCGCTGTGGGCATGATTGGATCTTGATTGAATGGGGAGTTGGTGAATGCGTCCCACCCACTCCCAGCATCCCCTTCTTTCCACATGTGCACTGCAGATTGTTGTGAATGATGCGAGAGAGAATCTGGAGCGTGAGCGCAGTTACCCTCAGATCCTGGCATCAGCAAACCACTGCCTTTCTGTTTTAAAAATTAAATAAAGATGTGGGAAATATACTGGGAGTGGCAAGAAGAGACTAAGAAACTGAACTGAGAGCGCTCTCCGGTGAGGGGAGCTAGGCAAAAACAGGAGGATGGAAGGATGAATTCGAGTTGGAATCCATTGAAAGGTGGAGGAATTGGGAAACAGAGACTTTGGGTAGGAGATAGGGAAGGCTGTTCGGTACAAACTAGAATTCTCCGATCCTATTTCCTGCCCTGCACTGACAGCAATGATCTGTTTTCTCAAGGTATTAGCAGAGGAGGATTTGCTGTTCAGGCGTGTAAAAGAAATTTACTCAGGGCCTGAATATCAGCAGCGTTTGAATCCAGGAGGGGAAATTATTTCAAGCATCAACGTGACTTGAGAAGTCCCGTGATTACACGCAGCCTGCGTGGGAGTGTTCCAGGGTTCTGACTGTGCAGACAACTTTAACTCTGTAGCGAAATGTGGACTAGAGTTCTCGCTGTAGACGAGCCCTTCTTTGGATCGTTGAAGCTGCTGAGACGCAATGGCCCCTGCAGCATGGAAACTCTGTGGAAGCAAATACAATTCCCCAAACGGGCTGGAGTGTCTGGCATGAAGCTAATCCATTCCTTCAACCCTGGAATGAAGTCAATCAATTCCTTCAATCCAAGACTGTGGGCGGCGCGGCAGCAGCTCAGTGGTTAGCACCGCTGCCTCACAGTGCCAGGGACTTGAGTTTGATCCCACCCTCAGGGTGATTGTCTGTGTGGAGTTTGCATTTTCCTACCCCCTCCCCCCCCACACCCACACCCTCCTCAATCTCTGGGTGCTCTGGTTTCCTCCCAAGGTCCCAAGATGTGCAGCTTAGAGTGGATTGTGTGTTCTAAATTCAGGGATTAGCTGTGGAGGTTATGGGGTGGGATGCTGTAAGAGGGATCAGTGTGGATTGTTGGACCAAAGGGCCTGTTTCCACAGTGTAGGGGGTTTGATGATTCCCCCAACGTGTCTGCAGCCTGGCTTCTATCTGCATCTCTCTGAGCCGAAGGTCCACCATGATGTGTTTTCCCTAGTTTCCAGCACCCAGAACCTCCAACTTTCTGCAAATCGAAAGGCAAGTCCCACCCTGCCCTCTCCAATGTGTGCTATGTAACTGCTTATTCAGTTTTAGTGGTCCAGCAGAGGCTGGTAGTCAAGTTCGGAACACATGAAGATGGCATCAACCAGGACCTTGGATTCATGTCACATGACAGGTAACCTTACTTCACTGTCACGCTCTCTCACACCCACACAAAGCACACACTCTCACATTCACACAGATCCCTCTCTGACACACACACATATACACCCTCTCACAGGCTGATACTCTATCACTCACACACTTTATCAAGCACGCACACACTCGCACATACTCTCATGCGTGCACACTTGCATATAAGGCTTTGGTGTGATTTTGTATTTGCAAATACATTGTGCGCTTTTTGAGCCAAATACAATCTACAGGCAGTCAATCCATGTGAGATTTTATAAATTCCTACTTTGGAAATAGAAACAGTCTCACTCAAGATTGGGATACAGACCTTAAGTTGTCTCGAGAATGTGTCTTCAAACAAGTTCTGGGATTTACATATTAATGAACCAAAACCTGCAACCCATCCTAAAAGATGAAAGATTTCACAACAATCTAAGTTTGTTCTATATCATTTCTGTTGCATGAAACTGCGACCTTTTGCTATAAATTTTACTATGATCCTGCTCCACAAACATCTGATGAAGGAGCAGTGTTCCGAAAGTTAGTGCTTCCAAATAAACATGTTGGACTATAACCTGGTGTTGTATGATTTTAAACTTTGTTTCTCGTGAATACATCCCACACCTCCAGGTGCTGCCAGTAAACCTTACAATGTCGATGAAATGATGCAATACCTGTAGAGATGAAAAGTTTACAATTTCTAATGATATTAGCTACTCATTCACTACTCCTTCTGATACACGATGTTGGAAACTTAGTGCAAGAGGTTGAAAGAAATGTGCAGCTTTAAAGCAAAAACCTATTGGATCTCACAGCTATCATTGACAGTCTGAGACTGGGGTTAAGTTCAAGTTACCTTTATTGCCGCCCAACTTTGTTACAGCTTCAGATCTCCTCAGCAAAAAAAAAGGTGTATGCAAAAAGCTTTTTTTAAAAAACAGCTCAAAGCTCACACACTCCTTCCAACTCTACTTCCTTTACTGTTGGTCAGCACAGAGTTGTCCCTTCATAATTGGTCCTTGGTACAGCCTTAAGCTGAAGGAAGTATTGCCTCACTCAGCAATTTCAACCTACACACTGTGCCCATTTAGGTTACTCCCATCATTTTACATGGGGGGCAGTCAAGAGTCAACCATGCTGCTGTGGGTCTGGAGTCAGGTGTACGCCTGACCGGATAAAGGATGCAGTTGAGATGACTGAGTGAATCCTTTCCTAAAAGGGACATGAGTAAATTAGATGACAGTTTCTCCCCCCAAAAATGGTTTCATTATTAGATTCAGAACTCCAAATTTCTGACCGAATTCCAATCCCACCAACTGCCTCCGCGGGATTCAAACCCCGGGAATCCCCGGAACTGGGTTGTTAGTCCAGTCGATAATGGCACTCAGCCATCTCTCCTTCAATCCTGCAATGTCACGTGAACTCAATTGACAATAGGTGTAGGAGTAGGCCATTCTGCTCTTCGAGCCTGCATCACCATTCATTATGATCATGGCTGATCATCCTCAATCAGCATCCTGTTCCTGCCTTATCTCCATAACCCTTGATTCCACGATCCTTGAGAGCTCTATCCAACTCTTTCTTAAACGAATCCAGAGACTGGGCCTCCACTGCCTTCTGGGACAGAGCATTCCACCCACCCACGACTCTCTGGGTGAAGAAGTTTCTCCTCATCTCTGTCCTAAATGGCCTACCCCTTACTTTTAAGCTGTGTCCTCTGGTTCAGGACTCACCCAACAGTGGAAACATATTTCCTGCCTCCAGAGTGTCAAATCATTAAATCGCTGCAATGCACAAATAGGCCATTTGGCTCATTGAATGCTATCGGTATAGGAGTTGGGAGGTCATGTTGTAGCTGTACAGGACATTGGTTCGGCCACTTTTGGATTATTGCATTCGATTCTGGTCTCCCTACGATAGGATACGAATGATGTTGTGAAACTTGAAAGTGTGCAGAAAAGATAGATAAGGATGTCGCCAGGGTTGGAGGGTTTGTGCTATAAGGACAGTCTGAATAGGATGGGGAGTGTCCCTGGAGTGTCGGAGGCTGAGGGGTGATCTTATGGACATTTATAAAATTATGAGGGGCATGGATAGGGTAAGTAGGCTAGAGGAAGTGATGGAGGCTGGTACAATTACAACATTTAAAAGGCATCTGGATGGGTGTGTGAATAGGAAAGGTTTGGTGGGATATGGGCCAAATGCTGGCAAATGGGATACTAGATTTATATAGGACATCTTATCAGCATGGATGTGTTGGATCAAAAAGTCTATTTCCGTGCTGTATATCTCTATGTCTATTTGATAAAAGACGTTTTATTTCTGTTGATGTAAATATTGTTAGGGAGAGAGAATTCCTCAAGTAGGGGATGATAAGAATCCTGGGAGACCTCTAATTCTGTTCTACTATCTAATTAACACACTTTAAGCACCAAATGTGCATTTATGTCTAATTTTGTTTCATTTTTCTTGTTTTATTCCCTGCTCCGATGACTCTCTCAGTCTGGAAGGTTATCAGACTGAGAATATGGTGGATTGGGCCTTGATCGACTGAATGTTTTATTGCTCTGGAAGGTGTAAAAGGGGCTCAGCAGAAAGCCAGCTGAGCTGAGAACAGACAACATCTTACTCTGTGGGAACATGGAGAAGAGGACAGAGAAATCAGGACCTGGAATCCGAGCTGACACCAGAGTACCATGTTATTAGTGCTTTGATTAGCAGTGCCAACCCTCTACCTTTACCTCGCTTCCTATTCAACTTGAATGTCACGTACCCCCTCAATATTCAGATCCAATCCTTGTCATCCTGAAGCCATGTCCCTGTAAGGAGTCTCAGATCATAATTATTCTCTTCAATGTGTGCAGACAATTCATTCAGTTTTGTTACATTGCAGCACACATTCAGCCAGACAGTCTTCAGTTTCAGTTTTTGTGTTCTGTAGAATCCAGGTTTGATTGATTAGATTAGATTCCCTACAGTGTTGAAACAGGCCCTTCGGCCCAACAAGTCCACACCGACACCCTGAAGAGTAGCCCACCCAGACCCATTTCTTTCTGATTAACGAATCTAACACTATGGACCATTTAGCATGGCCATTTGACCTGACCTGCACATCTTTGGACTGGGACATTTACTTTCCGTGTCCCTTTCTATCATTCTCTGATGTTCATTTTCCACATCACTACATTGCTCACCTGCCTTGATTCGGATTGGCCATGAAAAATGCATGTTTATACATTCGCAGTAATAGAAGCAGGAGTAGGCCATTTGGTCCATCGAGCTCCTCCACCATTCATTAAGATCATGGCTCATCTATCCATCGTCTCAGCTCCTCTTACCTGCATCATCCTGACTATCCTAAATTCACCTACTATACAAAATCCCATCGAACTATGTCTTGAATAGGGCTGCTTCTACTGCTTCCTTGGGCAGAGATTACCGTAGATTCACCACTCTCCGGGAAAAGCAGTTCCTTCTCCTCTGTCTTAAACCTACTCCCTAATCTTGTGACCTAGTCTCACTCACCGGCAGAAACGACTAGATAGCGTGGGTCTGGGTGGCATGCTCGTTGGATGGGTCAGTGTGGACTTGATGCGATTTATGGCCTGCTTCCACGCTGTAGTGATTCTATGATTTACCGCAGTTGGGTTTGCCATGGACCGAAGCACTAGAAACTCCCACCTTCTGCAAATCGAAAGACAAGTCCCACCCTGCCCTCTTGTACGTGTGTTATCTAACTGCTTAATCATTTCTAGTGAATCCAGCCCACACCTCCCGCTGCTGCCAGTAACCTTTACAATGCTGTTGAGACAATGCAATACCTGCAGTACTGAAAATCGTAAGGCTTCTAACGCTACGTTACTGATTCACCGCTCCCACTGATGGACAGCATTGGGAATACAATGTTGGAGGCTGAAAGAAATGAGCAGTTTAAAACAAAAACTCACCTAACCCTTCACTAGGCTCCCTGCTCAGCACACTTTACTTCAATCACTTCAACTCCACATTAAAACAAATACCCACTTTCCACCAATATTCTGGATGTCCTCACTCACTCAGTTGCTGTCTCACAAATGAAAGATTTCATTGTAGCTTCTGCTCCCAGTAAGGATGAAACATCCTTGAACGCTGCTCTGAAAGTCCAGTCTTCACAATGACACTTCTGCTTTCCTTCAGTCCAAATTGTCCGTGCTGACCAGATATCCCAAATTAACATAGTCTCATTTGTCAGCACATAACCCATATCCCTCTCAATTCTCCCTATTACCAGATGCCTTTTAAAATACTTTAATTATACCAGCCTCCACCACTTCCTCTGGCTGCTCTTTCCATACACACAACACCCTCTGCGTAAGGAAGGTGCCTGTAAAGTTCCTTTTTAAATATTTCCCCTCTCACCTCAGACCTATGCCCTCGAGTGTTGGAAACCCCCACTCTGGGGAAAAGATTTTGGCTATTCACCCTATCCATGCTCCTTATGAGCTTCTATAAAGTCACCCCTCAGCCCCCAATGATCCAAACAAAAACAGCCCAGCCGATTCAGCCTCTCCAAAGAGATCAAACCCTCCAACTTTGGCAATAGCCTTGTAAATCTTTTCCAAATCCTTGCAAAAGTTCGTAACACTTTTCCTGTAGCAGTGAAACCAGAACCGAATGCAGTATTCCAAAAGTGGCCTAATCAATGTCCTGTACAGTCGCAACATGACCTCCCAACATCTATATTGAAATGCACTGACCTATAAAAGCAAACATACCAAATACCTTTTTTGCTATCCTATCTACCTGCGACTCCACTATGAACCAGCACTCCAAGGTATGTTTATTCAACAACACTCACATTAAATGTGTAGATCCTGCTCTGATCTGCCTTTCCAAAATCCATATTTCAAAATGGGGTTGAGAAACATATAAGCCGTGATTGAATGGTGGAGCAGATCTGATGGACTAAATGGCTTAATTTCTGCACCTATGTTGTATGGTCTCCTGCTGTCCTGGACACAGTGAGAGAATTGGAAGCAGGAATAGGTCATTTATATTTCCAGCTGGCACCAGCAGTGAACAGTTCATAACTGGATATAAACATACCTGCATCTAGATGGATAGGCTGAGACTTTTTTCACTGGAGCATCAGAGATTGAGAGGTGACCTTAGAGAGGATTATAAAATCATGAGAGGTATAAATGAGGTGAACGGCAAGTATTCTTTCCCTAGTGTGGGTGTTTCAAGATTAGGGAGCAAATTTTGAAGGTGAAGAAAGAAATATTTTAAAAAGACATGAGGGGCACCTTTTTTTCTAAAAGATAAAGAATAGATCGTGTGAGGAATCAATGTCCAGAGGAGTTGCTGGATGCTGGTGCAGTTACAATGTTTAAAAGGCATTTGGATAAGTACATGAATAGGGACAGTTCGGATGGATATGGGCCAATCATTGGCAGGTGGGACCAGTTTAGTTTCAGAACACCATCAGCATGGACGTGTTCGACTGAATGGTCTGTTTCTGTGCTGTATGACTCTGTAACTGCTCTGTACTGGTCTTAAAACCATTTTCTTGCCTCCTCCCATAACTTCTTCGTTCTTCAAAGTCACATGAACTCAACCTTGAATAAATTCAATAACCGACCTAACTGCAGGAAGACATCCTCACTTCTGAACTCAATTCCTCTCGCTGATATACCACTTGCTTTGCTCATTGCTTGCTGCACTTTCTGACAACTGGCAGTGACTGGTGTAGAAGGACACTGAGGCCCCTTTGCCTATCCACACGTCACTCTTGATGAAGTGCTCGTGGCCGAAACGTCAACCCTCCTCCTCCTCAGTTGCTGTCTGACCTACTGTGGTTTTCCAGCGCCACAACATTCAACTCTGATACAGCACAGCAGTCCAACGTTGAGCACGTAGACCTTAGTCCAACACGGGCACCTCCCGATCATAACAAATATTAAGCGTCCAAATGCAAATACGGGAGACAAATGCCGACGCTATTTTATTTTGCCAATTTTTTTCCCTGTGCCTCGACATTTTATTTCTTTTGCATTTTGTCTGGCTGCTCAACGTTTCTGTCCTTTCCCCAGGGTAGAGGTATTCCAAAACTAGAGGGTAAAGGCTTAGGGTGTGGGAGAAAGATTTTAAAAGATCTGAAAAACTAGGAATAGAACATTTACCCCTTACTGGGCGAAAGTGAGGACTGCAGATGCTGGAGATTAGAGTCGAGAGTGTGGAGCTGGAAAAGCACAGCAGGTCAGGCAGCATCCGAGGACCAGGAGAATTGACGTTTCAGGCAAAACCCTTCATCAGGAAATAGCCATGGGGAACTGCAGGGCTGTAGCCTAATCGAGTGAGTAAGTGGGATGCTGTTGGGAAGGTCGGTGTGAATGGCCTGTAGGGATGATATGGTTCCACTGCCTTAGCCACGTGTATTGTGAGAAATGTAGGAGGAGTGGGTTCCAGTTCGTGGGACATTGACACCAGGCCTGGAGAATGTGGCATTTGTGCCGTCTCTCTCTTCAAATTCTGCTCCCCGTCCATTTTCTCTCCATTCACTGCCCCCTGCCCATTCTCTCTCCTCACACTGCACCCTCTATTCTCCCCGCAACCCTCTGAACCCCAGTCTGTTCCCCAGTCCATTTCCCTCCTTTCTCCACCACCCCCAGCGACCCCCTCATCCCCCGCACCCCCACAATCGTCCTTTCTCGTGCCTCAGCCCTCTTTGATCGCTGTATGAAGTCTTTCTCAGGGGAGATAGAGAATGGATGGTGATGACTTTACCTGGGAAACACGGCATGTGGGAAATAGTTGATATTTAAAATTGAGACTAACTAAAACCGTATATTCAGAAACTTCGTTAAAGTCGGGAAGAATGTTATTTTTTCCAAAAAAAAGCTGCAAAAATCTTTCTGAAACTTGCATTGATGTATGTGCAGTTAGGCCACAACAAAGGAGAGGCTGTAAGGAGTGAATGAGTGAATAAAAGACAAGTCCAACATTGCCCTCGAGGAGAAAGTGAAAACTGCAGATGCTGGAGATCAGAGTCGAGAGCGTGGTGTTGGAAAAGCTCAGCAGGTCAGGCAGCATCCAAGGGGCAGGAGAATCGCGTTTCGTGCATAAGCACTTGGCACTCAGCCATCGCTCCTTCAATCCCCCTGCGATGGCGCGTGAACTCACTGGTGCCTCCGCAGGTGGGAGGAGCAGGTGAATCCTTTCCGGCACTTACAGCAGGTGAATGGCCTCTCTCTGGTGTGGAGCCGCTGGTGGGTCAGCAGTGCAGCTGACTGAGTGAACCCTCTCCTGCACATGGGGCACGCGAATGGCTTCTCTCCCTTGTGGACCCACTCGTGCGCCTGCAGATGGCTGATCCGACTGAAGCCCTTCCTGCACACTGAGCAGGTGAATGGCCTCTCCCGGTGTGAATGAGTCTGTGGGTTTCCAGCACGGATGGGGAAGGGAATCCTTTCCCACGGTCCCCACATTTCCACGGTTTCCCCATTGAAGGAGCTTTCCTTGTGTTACTCTGGGTTTGAAATTACCAGTCTATCCCCACCGTGAGGGGTGAGAGTTTGATTCCCCTAAGCTGAGTAAATGGTTTGAAGCACTTTTCACAGTCAGCGCACTGAATCTCCCTCACTCGGGTGTCTCAGTATTCTTCCTGTCACACCAGCGTCCAAAATCTCTCAAGCAAACATGTCTTCTTGATTGGAATGGCTGCTGATATTCAAGGTCCAATGAATCAAGTGGCTCTGTCAGAAGTTGATGTATCATTTGCTTTCAGATTTCTTTCTGCACGTCTTCCTGCAAAGAAAAATCACAAAATAAGTGATCACTGTCAGTACAGTTAAATGAACATAACATAGGTGGCAATTCCTTTAGATTGCCAGATGCCTGCTGATCACATATTATCCAGGCCACAGAAACCTGAAAACCCTCATGCAGCCAGATAGGCTTAGGTATGTATGGAGGAAAACTTCATTCCAGTGACAATAACATGGAACAAACTGCCTACAAAGATGCTGGAAATGGAGCTGAATCAAGGATATGAAAATGAAATGTTAAGGCTGCTTGAGGAAAGAAGGGCAGTAAAATTGCTGAATGACTTCCTGCTGGCCTATTAAATTTAAAAAAATGACAAAAAAGGACGTAACTCCATTACTACATTAGAAGGTGAATAATAATTACAAAGAAACTTTTACTACAGCCAACAATATCAGATATACATCATATAGAACAAAGAACAAAGAAATTTTACAGCCCAGGAACAGGCCCTTCAAGCCTGAGCCGATCCAAATGTACTGTCTAAACCTGTTGGTCAATTCCTAAGTATTTGTATCCCTCTACTCCCCACCCACTCATGCATTTATCCAGACGCATCTTAAATGAATCTACCGTGCCTGCTTCTACCACCTCTGCTGGCAACGCGTTCCAACCGCCCACCACCCTCTGTGTGAAGTAAAACTTACTTTCGCTTTGCATAAGTGCTGCCTTTGCCGCGTTCATTGTAATGGTAGCTCTGCCCCATGCCTGATTCAGGAAGTCGGATCTCGTTGAACGAAGCTGCTTTTGAGAGAATTGATTGGCCGTTTTCGCACAAGGTAATGTAAGAAGCAAGGGCTCGTCCGGGATTTGAACCCGGGATCTCTCGCACATCCACGCAGTAGGAGGCCCGAAGCGAGAATCATACCCCTAGACCAACGAGCCACATGCCCCAGCCTCCCTGCATTTTTTTAACACGTGCCAATCCCTTAAATGCTGCTCAGATCCATGACAATCTAACCTTTTAGTTGTGAACATGAGTAAAGAAGCAATCCTTTTCGAGAGTGCAAACTGTACACGTGCCAAACTGAGTGAATACACAAGGAAAATAGTTTTAAGAGAGATAGAAAGTATTTGAGCACCTTTGGAGAGTCTGCCCCCTCCCTGGATTCACTCCAGTTGCTACAAGTGAACAGTGTTTCACCCACCCCTACCTCTCCTCCCCCCTCGCTGCTGGAGGATGGTATATGGAAAGGGTGTGACATTGCTTTGCTCCCAGATATTGCCCAGAGAGAGGAAGTTTCACTCTGAAACTGACAGGGCTGCATCCGCATTGTGACGTCAACAATGGAGGCGGGCCGGACAGCTGTCCTGCAGTTGAGGCACGTGTGGAGGGGAGGAGACTTTGCAAATCCCACTCTCCTCCAAGTCAATGCAGTTTGAGTTCAAGCAAAGCAAGGGGTTCAAATTTATTTTAGAAAACCTCCTTTGTGCCGTGGGAAAACTCCTGTCGGGGGAAACGCAGTATTGCAGATTCATATTAACAGAAGCAGGAGGAGACCATTTGGTCAAGCCTGCTACGTCATTCATTAAGATCACAGCTCCACCAACCTGCATTATCCCGACTACCTTTAAATCCCCTACCATGCAAAAACCCATCCAACTGTGTCGTCAATATACTTCATGAAGCTGTCTCAACTGCTCTCTTGGGCAGATAATCCCATGGAGTCTCACAGAGTGACACAGATGTACAGCACGGAAACAGACCCTTTACTCCAACTCGTCCATGCAGCCCAGATATCCTAACCTAATCCAGTCCCATTTGACAGCACTTGGCCCAAATCCCCATAAAACCTTCCTATTCATCTACACAACCAGACGCATTTTAAATGTTGTAATTATACCAGCCCCCATCACTTTCTCCAGCAGCTCATGCCGTACATGCATCACCCTCTGCGTGAAAAGGTTGCCCCTTATGTCCCTTCTATATCTTTCCACTCCCCTCCCTAAACCTATGCCCTCTAGTCCTGGACTCCCCCATCCCAGGTAAAAGAACTTGTCTGTTTGCCCTATCCATATCCCTCATGGTTTTATAAACCTCTATACGGTCACCCCTTAGCCTCTGACGCTCCAGAGAAAACAGTCTATTCAACCTCGCCCTATAGCTCAACCCTCCAACACTGGCAACATCCTTGTAAATCTTTTCTGCACCTTTTCTAGTTTCACAACATCTTTCCAATAGGAAGCAGACCAAAATAACATGCAATATTCCAAACGTGGCCTGACCAATTTTCTGTACAGTGGCAACATGAGCTCCCAACATCTATCCTCGATACTCTGACCAACAAAGGAAAGCACACCAAAAGCCTTCTTTACTATCCTATCTACCTGCGTTTCTACGTTTAAGGAACTATCCACCTGAACTCCAAGGTCTCTTTATTCAGCAACACTTCCAAGGAACGTACCATTAAGTGTAAAAGTCCTGCTCTGATTTGTTTTTCCAAAATGCAGCACCTCATATTTATCTACATTAACCTCCATCTGCCACTTCTCAGCCCCTTGGCCCATGATCAAGGTCCCGTTGCAATCTGAGGTACCCTTCTTTGCTGTCCACTGCACCTCCAATTTTGGTGTCATCTATAAACTTACTAACTATACCTCCTCCGTTTACACACAAATCATTATATAAATCACAAAAAGTAGGGGACCCAGCATCAATCCTTCTGACACACCATTGGTCGCAGGCCTTCAGTCTGAAAAGCAACCCTCCATCACCACCCTCTGACTTCTGCCTTCGAGCCAGTTCTGTATCCAAATGGCTAGTTGTCCCTGCATTCCATGAATTCCTGAAGAAGGGTTTATGCCTGAAACATCGATTCTCCTGCTCCTTGGATCCTGCCTGATCTGCTGCGCTTTTCCAGCAACACATTTTCAGCTTCCATGCGATTAAACCTTGCTCACCAGTCTCCCATGAGGACCCTTGATGAACGCCTTCCTGAAGTCCATATAGATCACGTCTAATGCTCTGCCCTTATCAATCCACTTTGTTACTTCTTCAAAAAACTCAATCATGTTTGTGAGACATGATTTCCCAAGCTTAAAGCCATGCTGACTATGCCTAGTCAATTCTTGCCTTTCCAAATACATTTAAATCCTATCTCTCAGGATTCTCTCCAACAATTTGCCCACCACGGATGTCAGGCTCACTGGTCTATAGTTCCCTGGCTTTTTCTTACCACCTTTCTTAAATACTGGCACTACAGTAGCCACCCTCTAGCCTTCCGACACCACACCTGCGACTATGAATGATAAAATATCTCAGTGAGAGGCCCAGCAATCACTTCCCTAGTTTCCCACAGAGTTCTTGGGTACTCCTGATCAAGTCCTTGGGATTTATCCACTTTTATGCATTTCAAGATATCCAGCAATTTCTCATCTGTAATATGGACATTTTTTCAACATGTCACCATCTACTTTCTCACATTTTATATCTTCCATGCCCTTCTCCACAGTAAACACTGATGCATAATATCCGTTCAGTATCCACCCCCCCCCCCCCCCACCCCATCTACTGCAGCTCCACACCAAGGCCGCCTTGCTGATCTTTCAGGTGCCCTATTATCTCCCTTTTATCCTTTTGTCCTTAAGGTATTTATAAAAACCCTTTGGATTATCATTAACTCTATTTGCCAAAGCTATCTCATGCCCCCTTTTTGCCCTCATGATTCCCCTCTCAAGTATGCTTGTACTGCCTTCATACTCTCAGGATTCACTCGATCTCTCTGTCTATACCTGACATATGCTTCCTTGTTTTTCTTAACCAAAATCTCATTTTTTCTAGTCATCCAGCATTCCCTCCATATACCAGCCTTTCCTTTCACCCTAACTGAAATATACTTGTCTGGATTCTTGTTATCTCATATCTGAAGGCTTTCCATTTTCCAGCAACCTGCGAACATCTGCCCCCAATCAGCTTTTGTAAGATCTTGCTTAATACCTGAATCTTCCTCCAATTTAGAACTTCAACTTTTAGATCTGATATATTATTTTCAATCACGATTCTAATGTTAATAGAATTGGGGTTGCTGGCCTTAGGTTTTGCACCCTCTCCAGTAGGTACATCCACATTGTGAATTAGAAAATTTCCTTGTACACACTTAACCTATTCCTCTTTTTGGCAGATAGGTAAATGGGCAGGAGTTATGCCTTGGGTCCACACTTCATTCATTCCCATCAACCCTCCCCCCATTCCTTCCCCAATAGTCCAACGCCACTTTCCTCTGCAACTGCTGAATGTGTGACGCCAGCCCATTTACCTGTTCCCTCCTCACTATCTAAGCGCCCAAACTTACCTTCCAGGTGAAGTGGTACTTTACCTGCACTTCCCACAACCAGTCTACTGCATTTGCTGCTCACAATGTGGTCTCATCTATATTGGGGAACCGAAGCATAAACTGGGTGACTGCTGCACAGAACATCTACGCTCTGCCCACAAAAAAGACCCTGAGCTTCCAGCTGCCTGCCAATTCCACAGCCCACCCTGTTCCCTGGCCAACATCTCTGTCTCAGGTTTGCTGTACTGTTCCAGTGAAGCTCAGCACCAGCAGAACGAAGAACACCGGATATTCCACTTGGGGACCATACATCCCTCCGGTCCCAATATCGAATTCAATAATTCTAGGGCCTGAACTCCATGGTATCCTCGTCCCTCCCACACACACCAAGCCTTGTTATCACATCGTCTGTCATTCCACACTACTTAGCCACGAACAGTCTCCATTAACAGTTATTCACCCTCCCACGCAGATCGTTATCAACTCCTTTATCTGTCCAACAGTTCTTCCTTCGCTTTTGGCTCTGTCCTGATCTCCGCCTTCCTCCCACAATATCTCCTGCATATAAACCGACATTTTCCCAATCACCATCAGTTCTGTGGAAGGGTCACATGCTACTCCTGTTTTTTTTGTTTCTGATATACAGCATCCGCAATTCTTTCAGATTTTTATTGAGAGAGAGTTGGAAATTGTTTCGAGAGACAGAAAGAGAGGGGGGAGGAACAGAACAGACATGAACTGTTGATCTCCGTTGCTACTCAAAACGTAAAATCATTGAAGTGCGATCATTTCCTTTAATCATGAATAGAGGCCTCCAGCCATCCGTGAGCTTGTGGCGCAACGGTAGCGCGTCTGACTCCAGATCAGAAGGTTGCGTGTTCAAATCACGTCAGGCTCACTGAAGTCGACCATTTATGTTTCAAACCAAGGAAGGAGTATGTTTACTCCGTTTTTCTGTTGAGCCAAATCTTCTTTCCGGAAACTTTCGATCACAGGAAAGCTTTGCTGTCAGTTTGATTTGTGAACACTGAATCAGGGAGGTGGTGTGCCCAGTGTTTGGGTAAATGCTCAGCTCCCCCCAATGTGAGAAATAAAAGACAAACTGATCATCACGGGATTTAAACACACAGCCGCTTCGGTCAGTTGGTGACAGCGCGGTGTGAAAAACATTATACCGATATTTTTACAACATAATCTAGAGATTATCAGCTTTGTGTTTCAAACTATCAGGAGGTCCCAGCTCCTTCTGTCATAGCAGAGTGACAAACGAGTTCAGATAGAAATGTTTCCCACCAACAGCAAATTCTTTCCTCTCACTGGATACAGTTAAAATTATCTTTATTCAACAGAAGGAGCGGAAACTACAGTCTGACAGCCCCTCTCCACATTAACGGTGAGCCTGAATTGTATAAACGGTGTCAGTAAAATCCAATGGAGGACACTGATTTGGTTCAATCGTTTTTATTTGCCAAGCGTAATTCACCGAGAGGATGCTGCTGTGTGAGACAGCGTGGGGAATTACTGCAGGGCCTCCTGCGCATGGAACACACCGCAACTGATGTGTTTCACCTTCACCAGTTTATTCCCATCTCGGAGAAGAGAGGTTTGATGATTCGGATCATAGCAGGCCGACAGAGAACAGGAGAAGAGCACTCAGACCTTCACAAGCTTGTCACCACAGCTGGGTCATCGTGGCCCGTGTATCAGTATGGGACAGTAATCTGTATCTACTGACTGGAAGCACAGCAAATTGGAGTGTTGGTGGGACTATCACACAGGAGAAAACGGCTTCGACAGATCAACTGGAGTGGCTCCCAATGCGCAACTCCGCTCACCTCAACTGAACAACTGTAAACAAATTACTCAGTGATTCAAAGGAATACTCAGTTTTGAATCTGCATTGTGTCATGTACCTTCGAGAATGATGTCAAAACACCTTCATTGCTGTGATGGAATATCCTGTTGGGCAGAATATATCCCATTGTCAAATTTCCTACGTTCTGTTGGTTTAACTCCGATTTCACTCAGAATCACGATATGTGTGACAGCGCAGTCTGAGGCCATGCAGCCCACCTTAGCTCGGCTGGTTCAACACAATATGTAAATAACTGTCTCATTCTGTCGCCTTCTCCCTGTAAATCTGCACATTGTTACATTGAACATGCCCACCGAATTCCCTTTTGTGTCCATTGAATCTGCCTCTTTGTCACTGTCAGACAGCGACTTACTGACCCCACTCCCTGTGCGAAAACGGTCTTCCTAATGTCACTTTTGCTTATTTTCCTGATGACATTAAATCTCTGCCAAATTGTTCTCGATCTTTTCAGGCCTGGGAGCATTTTCACTGCATTATTTCCTCTGTCTAAAACCCTCATGATGTGGAAAACTTCGATCAGGCCAGCTTTCAGCCCTCTGTTCTCCAAAGACAACTGCCCTAACTTTCCAATCTACCTTCATGACTGACATTCCTCGTACACGGTACCATTCACTTCAACCTGTTCAGCGCCGTCTGCAATCACTTCACTTCCCCGCTTCCTGAAGTATCACCCTCAGAATTGAGCGTAATACAGGTGGAGGATTCATTCAGACTCGGATTGCGCCGGCGAGAAATCTGCAAGACTTGTTCTCACTTTGAGCAAATGTTTCCCTTCGCCGTGTTCACTGCAATGGTCCCTCTGTCCCATCCCTAATTCAGGCAGTCTGATCTGATTTAACGAAGCGGCTTTTTGAGAAAACTGACCCGGCATCTTTGCTCAGGTCAATTTAAGAAATGAGGGTTCGCCTGGGATTGGAACCCGGCCCCTCCCACCCGTCTGTATAAGCTAGAAAACCCAAAACTAGCATCATACCCCGAGACCAACGAGCCAAAAACCATATGCGCGCCCAGCTCCTGAAGCAACTGGGAGTTGCTCAGTCTGAAATACATTGTACATTGCTCCCAGAATTACAAGCAGCAGAGAGTTTCAAGAACATCTGCTTCTCATTCTGCCTCCCTGCTCCCAGGACGCTGCTGTTTGTTCCGTCCCCAGGAACCGGGCTGTCTCCACTGGTGGATAATTGAACCATTTCGTTTCTACTTGCAATTCTCCCGCCGACAGAGGCTGTTAAGTCCATCGAGTCCACCGCGACTGTCTGCCACTTGTCTCTCTCTGAGGTGATTCACAATCAGTGATATCTGTCCTAATAGTAAGGGACTGTGTCTGAATGGTGATACAGTTTCTGACATGCTGATCGTCTTGTCATTCACGTCCGGCCCGGCGTGGCGAATTACTGCAGGGAATGGGCGAAACCGCAAGGCATATGTTTCAACTTTATCAGCTCATTGGCATCTCAGAGAAGTGGTTTTGCGAATCAGTTCATAGGAAACTGATGAAGAACAGGAGAAGACCACTCAGACCTCCAAAAGCATGTTACTTGAACCGTGTGGGGTTCGCGAGTGTATCGGTATGATACAGGGCATTCAGACACTCAGGAAGTAGGTGCAAAGGCAAGATACAGAACAGAGCACAGCACCATTACAAAAGGAAACTGCTCAAGGAGACATCGAACAACAGCAGAGGATGGTTTCAACCCATCGATCTCTGCGTTATGGGCCCAGCCCGCTCCCGTTTTCCCCAGGTCCCTTCAGCCTTAAGTCTGGCACGCGGCATGCACGTTCCAGACTGATGTCAATGACCTCCGCTGCTGTCGTGTAATATGCTGGTGCGCAGACGTATGGAGGCTGTGTAAATAAAAACTTCTTTCTCACTTCCCACATTCTGTTGGTCGAACTGTGATTTCATTCTGAATCACAGCATGTGTCACATTGCAAACGGAGGCCATGCGGCCCACCTTCGCTCTGCTGATTCGACACAGTGAGTAAACGTGTGTCTCTATTCGTATCATTCTCTTGCCTTCTCCGTGTATTTCTGCATATTGTTATTTTAAACATGACCAGCGAATTACCTGATGCGTCTATTGAATCTGCCTCTTTGTCAATGTCAGGAGATTTGCTGACGCTAACCTCACCTTTCTAATCTCTCTTTTATTTCTTTTCCTGATGACTTTAAAACTCTGCCGATCCTTTCAGGTGTGGGAGCATTTTAGCTGCATTACTTTCCCTGTCTGGACCCCGCATGACTTGGAAAGCTTCAAACACGCCAGATTTCAAACTTCTGTTCTCCGAGGAGAGCTGTCCCAATTTTCCAATCTGCCCTCATCGTTAACATTCCCTAAACACGGCACCACTGACGTCAGCGCAATATTCCATCATTTCACTTCCTTGCTTTCGGCTCAATTTGGACTCCAAGCAGCCCAACCTACTTTAGCGACAGTGGGTTTTGAGAAAGTTAAGCGGGCAATCTTGCACAAACCAGGAAACGCAGGCTCATCGGAGATGCGAACCCTGGATCTCCTGCAAGCCTGCACAACAGAAGACCCAAACCGCGAACCATACCCAGAGACCAATGAGTAACAGACACTGCGCAAGCACCCCCCCCCCCCCCCCCCGCTGTTCCTCTTCAGCCAGCTGAGTCTTGCTCAGTGTGAAATACATTTGACATTGCTCTGAGAATTGCAAGCGGCAAAGAGTTTCCAGAACAGCTGCTTCTCATTCTATCTCCCTGCTGCTGTTTGTCCCGGGTCCTCTCTACTGGCAGAAATTTAAAACATTTTGTTTTTAAACATTTCTCTAACACCGGAGTGACCAGTGACAAGCATTGCCCTCCTCAACACAGGATACAGAGAACAACAGAAGACCAGTCAGACCTCCACGAGGCTGTCATCTCAACTGTGCACATTGGGCCAGTATATCAATGTGAAATATTTATGTCGAAGTTTTTTGTGAAAGAGATGAGAAGGCGAGGTGCAGAACAGTGCGCCGTTAGACAGGAAAGTTGCTAAAGACGACATTGACTGAATAGGAGAGATGGTTTCCCTTCTGGGTGAAGCTCCCATCACACACCCGCAGACATATCGCCGTTGTACAAACATAAACTCTGTCTAAATTCCCACATTCTGTTTTTTCGAACTGTGATTTCGCTCAAAAGCACAAAATTTCAACACTCGCAATGTTCAAACTTTAACAAAGTGCTCATAGATATATTTAGCGAACACCTCGAAGGAATTCTGCCAAACGTACCTTAGGAATTTCGGTTTGAGTGCTCTTGAACTTTAAGTAAAAGGAAGGGAAGTTTGCCTCGAGGCTGTGAAATGTGGAGATGTGTTCCCCATGTAAACTGATAGTGGTTAGCCATCCCAGTGCTTCCCGATGCAGGGCTGCCCTGACCCACAGGGAGGTTTCTTTGATAAACTGTCCCGGGGACTTCCAGTCGCACCATGACGTCATAGGGCAAGCCCCCGGTGATGGCCTGCAGCTGCTGTGACGCAATAATGGTGCTGGCCCCGGAACATGAATACGAATTAGTTCTTGAGTCTCGTGGTACTGAATCATTCTATGGAATGTTCTTTCAACTTCACGGATTTATATATGAGAGGAGGTAAATGGGCAGGGCTTACACCTCGGGTCCACTCGTCCTTCACTCTCAACACCCCACATCCACCTCCCATTGTCCCAAGGCACTTTCCCCTGCAACCGCCGAATGTGTAACACCCGCCCATTACCTGCTCCATCCTGAATATCCAAGGGATCGAACATACCTTCCAGGTGAAGCAGCACTTTACCTGCACATTTGCCACAAACTAGTCTACTGCATTCGTTGCTCACAGTGTGGTTTCCCCAAAGTAGCATGAAGCATAAACTGGGTGACTGCTTCGCAGAATATCTCGGTTCTGCCGAAAAAAAGGCCCTGAGCTTCTGGTTGCCAGTCACTTTAACACTCCAACCTGTACCCTGGCCTACTTCTCTGTCTCAGGCATGCAGCAGTATTCCAGCAAAGTTCAACCCCTGATTGAAGACCAACGCCTCATTTTCCACTTGGAGATCCTATAGCCATCAAGTCTTCAACATCGAGTTCAATATTGTTCGGACCCGAACTCCCCCATGCCCTTGACCCCGACCACACCCACACGAGGCCTTATTTTTACATCTTCTGCTGTTACACACGACTTATCGTTAGCCAGCAACAGTCTCCATTAACAGTTAGTCACCCTCCTACACAGATCGTTATTCACTCCTTTGGCCCTCCAATGTTCTCCCTCTGAACTGGTGGCAAAGAGAGCAATGTGGACTGATAGCCCTGAGTCAGCAGTTTGTCCCATCTCCAGGAACCGGGTTCTCTGCATTGGCGGATTATTAAACCATTTTGCTGTTGCGTTGATGTGAGGAGACTGTGTAAATATAAACTTTTCTAAATTCCCACCTTCCGTTGGTCGAACTGTGAGTTCACTCTGAATCACAACACGTGTCACAGCGCATTTGGAGGCCCACCTTAGCTCTGCTGGTTCTACACAGCAAGTAAATAAGAGTCTCTATTCGTATCATTCTCTTACCTTCTCCCTGTAAGTCTCCACATTGTTACTTTGAACATGACCACAGAATTCCCTTTTGTGTACGTGAATCTGCCTCTTTGTCACAGTCAGACAGAGATTTACGCATCCGAACCACTCCTTGTGCCAAAATGTTCTTCCTAATGTCACTTTTACTTTTTTTCCAAATGCCTTGAAATCTCTGCCGATTTTTTGGGAAATTGAAATGATTCTCATTCCTGCACATGAGGCTGAAATGATTAAATTTCTAACGTAAAGGACTGCGGATGCTGAGAATCCGAGACAGAAAGATGAACTGCTGGAGAAACTCAGCAGGTTTGGCAGTACCTGTGGGAGAAAACAGAGTTCTGAAATATTGTCTCTGATTCTCTTTCCACAGATGGTGCCTGACCTGCTGAGTTGCTCCTGCAATTTCTGTTTTTGCTTTTAACTGAAAGTTCATTTCATCTTTCGGTGTGAAACAACCAGACTCTCCATTTGCAGATATTTAACCCTTTCGTAACCTGTGAAGTGATTGGATTCAAACAAACCCAGCAATAATTCACTCTTTCTCAGCTCCACAGGCAGAGAGACCTGGGAAATGAAGCTGTCAGTGTGGGTCTTTATTCGTGGGCAGAGTGGTGAATGCGACGGACGTGAAATCTATTGCGGTTCCCCCAGGCAGGTGTGACCCCTGCCGACTACAAAATTGGAAATGTCGTCAAAACGAAAGGGAGACTGTTCCCCGGTTTTTTCTTTAAGATTCAAATCAGTGGAGGGCGAAAGATATTTCACTCACATTGGGACTGGTGGGAATCTGCAACCCACTGCCTGTTCGGGTGGAACAAGCAGATACCCGCAGAGCTTCTTTTGAGGCTATGAGCCAAGTGTTTGGAAATGAGACTAGAACAGTGAGGGGCTGGAAATCGTGATCGAAATGAAGCAGGCACCTGAGGACAAGGGTGTTTCCTTTGTCAGTGAAAGATACTGCTTCACAAAGTTGGGACTGTGGAAGGGAAGCAGTGACGGTGATTATCTTTGGTTGTTGACCTTGTGACTGTTCCCATTGCTGCGCATGTCCGTGTTAACGTCAGAACTCTGCAGCATGGTGGCGTTAGATACGCACAGGGCCGGGGGCCCAATGAATGACGCATCTGTCTCCACCTAACTGTTTGAAATGCAGCTCACAGCTTCTTCACACACCCCAATTAATCTTTCTCATTGTCCTGAAGCCGGTTTGAATTCTTGATCTGCAGGAACGAGACACTTTTCACTGTCTCACGTCAGTCAGTGTCCCTGAGAACATCAGAGTCACGTCACAGCGCTGTCAGAGGAGGGGAAGCTGAAATAGCCCCACAAGCTGCTCACGGGCACATTTCACTTTCCCCAACTCACCACCCCAACCCACTGATCCTGGGAATGGAAAGGGAACAAACACCAAAACCCAGTCTCATATTTGTGAATCTTCCGAAAATAAGAAAACTGTTCATCCCTTCGGATCTTCCATCCTGGGCTAACAAAGGGTGATTGTAAATGGTTGACCATTCAGTGTCGATTCTTTTTGGCTGAAAATATCTTCCTTATCTCATCCCAGCATTTCTTGCCACAGATAACTGTGCGGGTAAAAAATGAGGTCTGCAGATGCTGGAGATCACAGTTGAAAATGTGTTGCTGGTTAAAGCACACCAGGTTAGGCAGCATCCAAGGAATAGGAAATTCGACGTTTCGGGCATAAGCCCTTCATCAGGAATGAGGAGAGGGTGCCAGGCAGGCTAAGATAAAAGGTAGGGAGGAGGGACTTGGGGGAGGGGCGATGGAGGTGTGATGGGTGGAAAGAGGTCAAGGTGAGGGTGATAGGCCGGAGTGGGGTGGTGGCGGAGAGGTTAGGAAGAAGATTGCAGGTTAGGAGGGCGGTGCTGAGTTGAGGGAACCGACTGAGACAAGGTGGGGGGAGGGGAAATGAGGAAACTGGAGAAATCACCTACCACCCCACCAACCTCCGTATACAGCGTATCATCCGCCGTCATTTCCGCCACCTCGAAACGGACCCCACCACCAGGGATATATTTCCCTCCCCTCCCCTATCAGCGTTCCACAAAGACCACTCCCTTCGTGACTCCCTCGTCAGGTCCACACCCCCCACCAACCCAACCTCCACTCCCGGCACCTTCCCCTGCAACCGCAGGAAATGTAAAACTTGCGCCCACACCTCCTCCCTTACTTCTCTCCAAGGCCCCAAGGGATCCTTCCATATCTGCCACAAGTTCACCTGTACCTCCACACACATCATCTATTGCATCTGCTGCACCCGATGTGGCCTCTTCTACATTGGGGAGACGGGCCGCTTACTTGTGGAACGCTTCAGAGAACACTTCAGGGACGCCCGGACCAACCAACTCAACCACCCCGTGGCTCAACACTTTAACTGTCCCTTCCACTCCACCGAGGACATGCAGGTCCTTGGACTCCTCCACCGGCAAAACATAACAACACGACGGTTGGAGGAAGAACGCCTCATCTTCCGCCTGGGAACCCTCCAACCACAAGGGATGAACTCAGATTTCTCCAGTTTCCTCATTTCCCCTCCCCCCACCTTGTCTCAGTCGGTTCCCTCAACTCAGCACCGCCCTCCTAACCTGCAATCTTCTTCCTAACCTCTCCGCCACCACCCCACTCCAGTCTATCACCCTCACCTTGACCTCCTTCCTATCATATCTCCATCGCCCCTCCCCCAAGTCCCTCCTCCCTACCTTTTATCTTAGCCTGCCTGGCACCCTCTCCTCATTCCTGATGAAGGGCTTATGCCCGAAACGTCGAATTTCCTATTCCTTGGATGCTGCCTAACCTGCTGTGCTTTAACCAGCAACACATTTTCAACAGATAACTGTGCGGCAGAGTTCATGTGTATATTTCCTTGAATGATATTTTGTAACTAACATTCGTTTGCTAGTTGTTTGTATCGGGTATTTCAGGTTCATTAGCCGCTGTTCAAGTGTGTTGGTAGATTTGTGGGCTACCATGATGCTGAGAGGTTTGAGTTGTCGGGACACCATTTAACAGATGTATTTAATGTAAGGTAATGTGGCTAGGGTTTCTGCACAAGTTGTGTCTGCTTGTGTCAATGTGTTGATGAGAAATCGGCACACTGGGTTTATTGGGTCGGCAAAGGTGAGGACTGGAGATGCTGGAAGCCAGAGTTTAGATCAGAATGGTGCTGGAAAAGCACAACGGGTCAAGCAGCACCCGAGGAGCTGGAACATCGAAGTTTCGGGCAAAAGCTCTTTATCAGGAATAGACGCAGGACGTCTCCAGGGTGGAGAGATAAATTTGGGTGGGGGGTGTGCTGGGGCGAAGGTAGCAAAGAGTAAAATAGGTGAATGGTGGTGGGGATAGAGGTGACAGGTCAGAGAGGAGGGTTTAGCGGATAGTTGGGAAGGGAGATTGGCAAGGAGGACAGGTCATGAGGTCAGTGCTGAGCAGGAAGGTTGGAACTGAGGTAAGGTCGGGGGAGGGGAAAGGAGGAAACTGGTGAAATCTACATTGATGCCCTGGGGTGGAAGTGTTCTGAGGCGGAAGATGAGGTGTTCTTCTTCCAGGCCTCGGGTGGGGAGGGAGCGGCGGTGAAGGAGGCCCAGGACTTGCATGTCCTTGGCAGCATGGGAGGGTGGATTGAAATGTTAGGCCACAGGGCGATGGGGTTGATTGGTGCGGGTGTCCCGGAGAAGTGACTTGACTCTCCAATCTCCCCAATGTTATAGAGATCGCATCGGGAGCAATGGATACAAAAAAATTACATTGATGGATGGACCGGTGAAAGTCTTCTTCCTCCCGCAGCCCGGGTTCGATTCCAAGGCAGCGAGGCAATTTTTAGCAGAGCTACAAAACAGGTCTATGTCTCCCTGGTGGTCTAGTGGTTAGGATTCGGCGCTCTCACCGCCGTGGCCCGGGTTCGATTCCCGGTCAGGGAAGCAATTTTCCCCGGGTCTGCAGGCTATCCATTCTTCTTAAATGCGCTGTATCGTTGTTTCCTGATCTTCGTCATTCCTGGGTGCTGCAATGTGAAGTAGCTCGTTGAAATAGCATCCTGATGCAGATTTGTTTGTATGTGTTGGGATGATTGCTTCCGCAGCTTAAGTACTTGTTTCGCGTGTGCCGTTTTCCTGTAGACGCTGTTTTGAATTTACCATTGACTGTTCGCTCTACTGTGACATCTAGAACAACAACACTTTTTGTTGTTCTCCTCTTTTGTGAATTTTATGCCACTAAGGAGATTGTTGATGGTGTTGTAGGTTTCCTCTAAGTTGTTTCACGTTGTGGTGACAAAAGTGTCATCACTGTAGCCGACCCAAAGTTTGGGTTGGATCTTTGGAAGGGCTGTTTGTTCGAAACTCTGCATTATTGCTTCTGTTAGGAATCCTGATATTGGTGGTTTCATGGGTGCTCCGTTGATTTGTTTGTTAGTCTTGTTACTGAATAGGAAGTGGGAGGTAAGGCACAGCTCCACGAGCTTGACAGTGTTATCTTTGCTGATGACGTTGGTGCTGTTTGGTGTTTGTGTCTTTGGTTCTTCAAGTAGTGTCTTCAGTTTTCTTTGGTCACGTTGATGTTAATGGATGTGAACACGGCTGTATGCCAAAGGACAGTATTATTCCATCCTCTTCTATCTTGTTGTATTTGGTGTTCAAGAATTCTTGGATGGAGTAACTGGAGTGGAGTGAGTCTTCGACTTGGTGTTTTAGTCTTCAGTGGAGGTCTTTGACTAGTCTGTATACTGGTGTTCCAAGTGGTGAGACTGTGGCTTGAGGGGGACTCCTGGTTTGAAGAGGAGGAGAACAGCAACAAAGTGCCATTCCTAGATGTCACAGTAGAGCGAACAGTCAATGGGGAACTTCAAACTAGCGTCGACAGAAAAACAACACACGCAAACCAAATACTTAACCACAGAAGCAATCATCCCAACACCCACAAACGAGTGAACAATCCTCACTCTCTCCGCGGAGCAGGTAAGGGCTGTTTGGCACTGTCTGTTTGTAGACGCGGTTACGTTTGTTTCACGGTTTAAATTTCAATATCTTTTTCGAAAAAAGCGCGGAGCGGACCCGGAAGCTGGTGTAACGCAAACTTACCTGGGTAGTTTTTTTTCCCAATATAGGCGCGCACTTCCCACAACCCAGTCGACTGCATTTGCTGCTCACAATATGGGCTCATTTACATTGGGGAAACCGAGGCATTAACTGGGTGACTGCTGCACAGGACATCTACGTTCTGCCGGCAAAAAAAGACCCTGAGCTTCCAGTTGCCTGCCAATTCCACACCCCACCCTGTTCCCTGACCAACATCTCTGTCTCAGGTTTGCTGTATTGTCCCAGCGAAGCCCAGCACCAGCAGAACGAAGCGCACCGGATATTACACTTGTGGACCATACATCCCTCCGGTCCCAATATCGAATTCAATAATTCTAGGGCTTGAAATCCATAGTATCCTCGTCCCTACCACACACACCAAGCCTTGTTATCCCATAGTCTGTCATTACACACTACCTATGACTGCCACGAACAGTCTCCATTCACCCTCCCACACAGAACGTTATCAACTCCCTTTCCTGTCCAACAGTTCTTCCCTCGCTTTGGGCTCTGTCCTGATCTATCATTTACTGCATCCGCCTTCCTCCCACAATATCTCCTGCATATAAACCAACGTTTTCCCAATCACCATCAGTTCTATGGAAGGGTCACCGGCAACTACTGTTTGTGTTTTGTTTCTGATATACAGCATCCACAGTTCTTTCAGCTTTTTATTGAGGTAGAGTTGGAAATTGTTTCGAAAAACAGAAGGAGAGGTGGAGAGACAGAACAGACTGAACTGTTGATCTCAGTTGTTACGCAGACGTAAAATCATTGTAGTGCGGTCACTTCCCTTAAGCATGAATAGAGGCCCCAGGCTCCCCGTCAGCTTGTGGCGCAACGGTAGCGCGTCTGACTCCAGATCAGAAGGTTGTGTGTTCAAATCACGTCAGGCTCATTGAAGTCAATTTTGGATACTTGTGGGGAAGACGACTTAGCAGAGGTAAGCAATGGGTTTCAGGCCTATGGCACGGAGCCTGCTCCTGTTGCTCAGAAGTGAAGCTTGGAGAAGAGCAGAGCAATAGTTATGGGGCACCGATAGGCGGTTTTGTGGGGGCGAGAGAGACTCACGATTGGTATGTTGCCTCCCAGGTGCAAGGGTAAGTGACGTCTCTGATCGTGTTTTCCGGGTTCTGAAGGGGGAGAGGGAGCAGACCGAAGTCGTGGTCCACGTTGGCATCAGCGACATAGGTAGGAAGAAGGATGAGGATGTCAGGCAGGCTTTCAGGGAGCGAGGTTGGAAGCTCAGAGTTAGAACAAACAGAGTTGTTGTCTCTGGTTTGTTACCCGTGCCACGTGATAGCGAGTCAAGGAATAGTCAGAGAGAACAGTTAAATGCGTGGCTACAGGGATGGTGCAGGAGGGAGGGATTCCGGTATCTGGATAACTGGGGTTCTTTCTGGGGAAGGTGGGACCTGTGTTGTGGTTCTGTTCGCCGAGCTGGAAATTTGTGTTGCAAACGTTTCGCCCCCTGTCTAGGTGACATCCTCAGTGCTTGGGAGCCTCCTGTGAAGCGCTTCTGTGATGTTTCCTCCAGCATTTATAATGGCTTCTCTCTGCCGCTTCCGGTTGTCAGTTCCAGCTGTCCGCTACAGTGGCCAGTATATTGGGTCCAGCTCCATGTGTTCGTTGATAGAATCTGTGGATGAGTGCCATGCCTCTAGGAATTCCCTGGCTGTTCTCTGTTTGGCTTGCCCTATAATAGTAGTGTTGTCCCAGTCGAATTCATGTTGCTTGTCATCGGCATGTGTGGCTACTAAGGATAGCTGGTCGTGTCGTTTCATGTCTAGTTAGTGTTCATGGATGCAGATCGTTGGCTCTCTTCCTGTTTGTCCTATGTAGTGTTTTGTGCAGGCCTTGCTTGGGATTTTGTACACTACATTGGTTTTGCTCATGCTGAGTATCGGGTCCTTCCTTCTCGTGAGTTGTTGTCTGAGAGTGGCTGTTGGTTTGTGTGCTGTTATGAGTCCTAGTGGTCGCAGTAGTCTGGCTGTCAGTTCTGAAATGCTCCTTATGTATGGTAGTATGGCTAGTCCTTCGGGTTGCGGCATGTCCTCGTTCCGTTGTCTTTCCCTTAGGCATCTGTTGATGAAATTGCGCGGGTATCCGTTTTTGGCGAATACATTGTATAGGTGTTCTTCTTCCTCTTTTTGCAGTTCTGGTGTGCTGCAGTGTGTTGTGGCCCTTTTGAATAGTGTCTTGATGCAACTTCGTTTGTGTGTGTTGGGGTGGTTGCTTACATAGTTCAGGACTTGGTCTGTGTGTGTGGCTTTCCTGTATACCTTTGTGGTGAATTCTCTGTTCGGTGTTTTCTGTACCATCACGTCTGGGAATGGGAGTTGGTTATCCTTTTCTTCCTCTCTCATGAATCGGATTCCTGTGAGTGTGGCGTTGATGATCCGGTGTGTGTTCTCTATTTCTGTGTTCTTAATGATTACAAAAGTGCCATCCACATATCTGACCCAGAGTTTGGGTTGAATTTGCGGTAAGACTGTTTGTTCTAACCTTTGCATTACTGCTTCTGCTATAAGTCCAGAGATCTGTGAGCCCATGGATGTTCCGTTGATTTGTTCGTATACCAGTTGTTGACTGTGAAGTGTGTTGGGAGGCACAGGTGCAGTAGTTTAAGTATGCTGTCTTTGTTGATAGGTTCAACGTCCTGTTGTCTGTTCTGTATGTCCAGTAGGTTGGATATTGTTTCTCTGGCTAGGGTTTTGTTGATAGAGGTGAACAATGCTGTTACATTGAAGGAGACCATGGTTTCTTCCTTGTCTATGTGTATATTTCTGATGATGTCCAAGAATTCCTGTATTAACTGTATAGAGTGTCTGGATCTGCTGATCAGGTGTTTCAGTTTCTGCTGTAGTTCTTTAGCCAGTTTGTGTGATGGTGTCCCTGGTAGTGATACTGTGGGTCTGAGTGGGATGCCTGGTTTGTGCACTTTTGGTAGTCCATGGAATCTGGGGGTGTTGTTGCTTTCAGGTTTCATTCTTTGTAGGTCAGACCTGGTTATCTGTCCGTTGTTTTGTCGATTCCTCAATGTGTTGTTTATCCTATTGGTGAGCTGTGGGGTGGGGTCAAACTCCCTCTTTTGGTAGGTGTTGGAATCTGCAAGTAGTTGTTGCGCTTTTTGGATATACTCTGCTTTGTCCAGGATGACCGTCATTCTGCCTTTGTCTGCTAGTAGTATGATTATGTTCTTATCGTTTCTTAGTGATTTTAGTGCTTCTCTCTCCTTGGTGTTGAGGTTATGTGTTTGTCTTTTCCTTGTTATCAGAGGTGCGATACTTTGCCTCACTGTTTGTTGTGTCTCTTCTGTCAGTCCATTGTTCCTGAGTGTGCATTCTAGTGCTGCTAGGACGTCTGCTGTCTTGGCGTCCCTATGGTTGTAGTTGAGTCCCTTGGCCAGTATTATTCTTTCCGTGTCTGTGAGCTGTCTGTGGGAAAGGTTTTTAACCCAGGTGTGTGTTGTGGTGTCCTCTTCGTTGTGTGTTAGTTTGGCAATTTTTTCTTTTCGTGCCGTTTTTTTGCGGTGTGTGGTCCTGTTCTGTCCTATGGTGACGGCCTGTTCTATGGTCCGGGTCCATTCCTGATTGGTGGTTTTGGAAATTAACGATTTTTGGCGCACAATTTCTTGTCTGTATTTTTGAAGGCTGTTGTGAGCATCTGTAATCATTACCTGATCATCCTGAGTCCGTTCTGTCTGGCTGTGTCCCTGGCTTGTGGATTGTTGACTGGTGGGACCTTTATAAACAGGATGGTTTATACCTGAACCTGAGGGGCACCAGTATCCTTGGGGGGAGGTTTGCTAGTGCTCTTTGGGGTGGGGTGGGGGGGGTTAAACTAACTCTGCAGGGGCATGGAAACATAGACTGTCGCTTTAGGGTGTAGGACCTTGAGTGTAGGGAGGTTAGGAACATGGCATCAATCTCGAAGGAGGGTGCCTGCAAACAGGAAGGTGACTTGAAGTGTGTATACTTCAATGTGAGAAGTATACGAAATAAGGTAGGTGAACTTGCTGCGTGGGTTGGTACCTGGGATTTCGATGTTGTGGCTATTTTGGAGATATGGGTAGAACAAGGACAGAATTGGCTGTTGCAGATTCCAGTGTTTAATTGCTTTAGTAGGGTCAGAGGTGGGGGTAAAAGAGAGGGTGTGTGGCATTGCTTGTCAAGGATAGTATTACAGTGGTGGAAAGGATGATGGATGAAGACTCGTCATCTGAGGTAGTTTGGGCTGAGGTTAGAAATAGGAAAGGTGAGGTCACCCTGTTAGGAGTTTTCTACAGGCCTCCTAACAGTCCTAGAGATGGAGAATAAAGGATTGCGAGGAGGATTCAGGAGAAGAGTGAAAGTAATAGGGTGGTTGTTATGGGGGCTTTAACTTTCCAGATATTGACTGGGAAAGCTATAGCCCGAGTACGTTAGATGGGTCGGTGTTTGTCCAATGTGTGCAGGAGGGTTTCCTGACACAATATGTTGACAGGCCAACAAGAGGTGAGGCCATAATGGATTTGGTTCTGGATAACGAATCAGGCTCGGTGTTAGAATTGGAGTTAGGTGAGCACTTTGGGGACAGTGACTACAATTCGGTGACTTTTACTCTGGTGATGAAGAGGGATAAATGTGCACTGCAGGGCAAGAGTTATAGCTGGGGGCAGGGAAATTATGATGCGGTGAGGCATGACTTAGGATGCGTGGCTTGGAAAAGTAGGCTTCAAGGGAAGGGCACAATCGATATGTGGAGCTTGTTCAAGGAGCAACTACTGAGTGTCCTTGATAAGTATGTACCTGTCAGGCAGGGAGGAAAGGGTCGTGTGAGGGAGCCGTGGTTTAATAATGAATTGGAATCTCTTGTTAAAGCGAAGAGGGCGGCCTATGTAAAGATGAGGCGTAAAGGTTCAATTGGGGTGATTGAGGGCTATAAGGTAGCCAGGGAGGATCTAAAGACAGAGCTAAGAGCAGCAAGGATGGGACATGAAAAGTCCTTGGTTGGTAGGATTAGGGAAAACCCAAAGGCTTTCTGTAGGTATGTCAGGAATAAAAGAATGACTAGGGTAGGAATAGGTCCAGTCAAGGATAGTAGTGGGAAGTTGCGCGTGGAGGCTGAAGAGATTGAGGAGACACTTTTCGTCAGTATTCACTCAGGAACAGGACATTGTTGCCAATGTGAATATTGAGTCACAATTAATTAGAATGGATGACTTTGAAGTATGAAGGGAAGAGGTATTGCAAATTCTGGAAAGGGTGAAAATAGATAAGTCCACTGGGCCTGATGGCATTTATCCTACGATTCTCTGGGAAGCAAGGGAGGAGATTGCAGAGCCATTGGCCTTGATATTTATATTCTCGTTGTCTACAGGAATAGTGCCAGAAGACTGGAGGATAGCAAATGTGGTTCCCTTGTTCAACCCTGGTCTTTCAATTGATAGCCTTCAGAAAAATTAACAAAATAAGTGTGCTGTTAAATTAACATAGCATAGGCACCAAATTCCTGTAAACTGCCAGATGCCTTCTGATCACACGTTATCCAGGACACCAAAACTGAAAACTGTCATGCAGACAGTCAGCCAGCCTTAAGAATCACCTAAGTGAAGCTTTCCTCCATACACAATGACCTAGAACAAGATGCTGTCAAAGATGCTGCAAATGGAGCTGAATCAAGGACATGAAAATGAAATATCAAGACCGCTTGAGAAAAGAAAGCCATTTAAGTTGTTGAATGACTTCCTTCTATTCTATTAAATGAAAAAGAGGACAAGAAATATAGAATGTTATTAGAAGGTGAAAAATATTAGTTATTAAACTTTTACAACAGTGAATAATATTAGATATATTCAAAATGAAGCAACACATATGTACTTTTTATAACAATGGCTAATCCCTTAAATGCTGCTCAATTCCATGAGAAACTACCCTTTTAATTGTGTACGTGAGGAAAGAAGCTATCCATTTCTCGGGTGCAAATTGTATTCAAATGAGTGTGTCAAATTAAGGAAAAAGGTGAAAATACATTTAAGAGGGACAGAGAGCATCTGAGCACCTTTGCAGAGTCTTGTCCCTCCCTGGATTCACTGCAGTTGCAATCAGTGAACAGTTTTCCCCCATCTCTCCCTCCCAAGATGAAGAATGGAAAAGGGGAGACATTGCTTTGCTCCTCGGTGTTGTCTAGAGGAGGGAGTTTTACTCTGAAATTGAATGAAGATAGAGCTTCATTCCGGACTGTAACTTCCTTCCATTGTCCAACACGTGAGTACGGCACTTTCTGAGGAGGGGAGGCTTGTCAGGATAGATGCCAATAAAATGCTTCCTTGTCAGAGAATCTAGAACTCGATGACACAGATTATAAATAAGGGCTTTCCCATATCAGGCAGAGTGAGGAATTTATTCTCTCTTCTTTATTGCAATGCTTCCACACAGAGAGTAATAGCGACAGGCTCTTTGAATGTATTTAAGGCTGAATTGAACTGAATTTTGAGTGACAGGGAATGAAAGGTTATTGAGTGCAGGTAGCAAATGAAGTTAACACTACAGCAGGACATGCATGATCTTCTTAATTGGAAAGTAAGCCTGATGAATGGCAGTGGCAAGAGATTTAACACGTTCCATGTGTGAGTGGTCCTTCAAACAGTTGTCAAAGCTGGACAGAGACATGGATTCCCACATCATAGAGAAACCGTGGAAATATGAGGACTGTGGGAGGGAATTCAAAATTCCATATTTGCTTGAACGTCATTGCCATGATCACACTGGGGAGCAGCCTTTCGCCTGTTCCATTTGCAGCAAGGGCTTCATTCATTTATCCACCCTGGTGATCCACCGGTAGAGTTTCACGAGGAAAAGACCTTTCATCTGCTTCGTGTGTGGGAAGGAGTTCATTTATTTATCACCCTGGTGACCCACCAGCCGGCTCACACCGGAGAGAGGCCGTTCGCCTGCTCTAAGTGCATGAACGGATTAACCCAGTCATCCGCCTTGCTGATCCACCAATAGGTCCATACCAGGGAAGAGACCATCTTCCTGCTCTGTCTGCATGAAGGTATTCATTAATTTGTCTGCCCTGCTTATGCACCTTCGGGTTCACACCAGGGAGAGACTGTTCTCCTGCTCCATGTGCAGGAAGGGGTTCATTCACTTATCCACCCTGGTGACCCACCAGCAGGTTCACACCGGGGAGAGGTCATTCACTCGGTCCAAGTGTGGGAAGGGATCCACTAACTCCTCTGACCTGCAGACAAACCGGCACAGTCACACCAGGGAGAGGCTGTTCACCTGCTTCATCTGTGGGAAAGGGTTTAGCCATTCATCCATCCTGCTGGCGCAAAGGTGCATCCACACTGAGGATAGACCGTTCTCCTGGTCTGTGTATGGTAAGGGATTCACAGATTATTCCAGTTGCAGGGACACCAGCGGGTCCACACTGGGGAAAGGCCTTTCACCTGCTCCATGTGCGGAAAGGGATTTGGTCAGTCATCCCATCTGCTCAGACACCAATCCAATCACACCAAGCAGAGCACGTTTGGATTCTTTGAGTGTGTGACTTGTATTAATATTCAAGAGGAAGGGAGTATTGCTGAGGCAGGACTGACTGCAGGTAGAGTAGGTGGCGGTGCGTGGCTGATAGCATGGAGCAGAGGATCCGGAAAGAGAATTGTTGCTGAAGGTTTCGAATTTGTAAGTGTACTGGGTATCCTGATCAGGTTCAAACTGTGTTGGGCTGAATGTGGTCCGGAGTCCATGTGAGATCAGATGGTTCCATAGGCAGTTCTGAGGAATAGCTGATTTTGATGAAGGGCTTCTGCCTGAACATCGATCCTGATGAAGGACATATGCCCAAAACATCGATTCTCCTGCTCCTGGGATGCTGCCTGACCTGCTGTCCTTTTCCAGCAACGCACTCTCGACTATTAATACTCAAGAGTGCTGACATTTACTGGTCAGTTGAGCACCTATTAAGACACACTTACTGATTTGGAACATGCAGTGGAGTCGGGAGATGTATACCTGTCATGTTTGACTCTGTGAAGAAATCTATCCCATGGAAAGATTGGCTCCAGTTTGTCCCTTCCCCAGGAGGCTGTCAGGACGATAACATGGGAAACAGAGAATGCTTGTCCATTACTGAAGGTTGAACAAATTGGAAAAATGAGAGTTTCTGATAATGTCTTACAATCCTGGTGGCTTTTGGAGGTATTTTTGAAATTGTCATGGTCTGTGTGACCCACTGATGTTCCCAGAGTCTGAGCCACACCACAAATGGTAGGATGGAGAAGGGAATGCAGACATGGGTTATATCCCTACCATAGAGTCATAGAACCTGACCGCATGGAAACAGACCTTTCCGTCCAACTCATCCATGCTGACCAGTTATCCCAAATTGGTGAGGCCACTTCTGAAATATTGTGTTCAATTCTGGCCTTCTTGCTGTCAGAAGGATGTTAAAGTTGAAAGGTTTCAGAAAAGATGCACAAGGATGTTGCCAGGCCTGGAGAGTTTGAGCTCTAGGGAGAGTCATAGAGCCTTAGAAGCATGGAGATGTACATACGGAAACAGACCATTCATTCCAAATTGTCCATGCTGACTAGACATCCAAACCTAAACTAGTCCCATTTGCCAGCACTTGGCCCATATCTCTCGAACCCTTCCTATTCATACACCCATCCAGATGCCATTTTGAATGTTGTCATTGTAGCAGCCTCCACCACTTCCTTTAATAGCGCATTCCATACCTGCACCACCCTCTGCGTGAAAAAGTTGCCCCTTAGGTCGCTTTTCTCACCGTAAACTTATGCCTGCTAGTTCTGGACTCCCCCATCCAGGGGAAAAAAAACCTTGTCTATTTTCCCTATCCATGCCCCTCATGATTTTATAAACCTGTATAATGTCACCCCTCACCCTCTGACACTCCAGAGAAAGTAGCTTTATATTGGTCAGAGCATTGAGTATATGAATTGGGAGGTCTCTGTCCAATGGTCACTTACTGTTCCCTTCAATAATTCTATAATTGGAAGTATATGACATAGCTAAAGGACAAAAATACAACAGATAATTGTATTTGAATCTCAGAGGCTAGCACATTGAATATATCACCATTTAATAACACTCGATAGATCTCTGTCCCTTCTCAAGTTCCAGTCCTGATAAATGCCTTGCGGATCTGAAAGCCTTGAGAGACTGAGAGAATCTGAAACCCCTTCTATTTGATTCACTTTCTCTTTTTCCAGCTGCTATATTGAAGAGTTTTACACCTTCCCCTCTCATTCCCCGTCTCCAAGCCAGGATGACGAATGGAAAGGGGAGACATTGATTTGTTCATAGATGTTTCCCAGAGGGAGGGAGTTTCCCTCTGAAACTGGCCTCGACCCGCGTTGAGACGTTCACGATGGAGGGCGGGGCGTCCTGAAGGAGCCAATAGGAATCGCAGCGCCGACTGGTCATGTTGCTGTGTTCTAGGTCCTTTTGGTCCGTACGTCGCACAAAGACATGAACCATACTTGGCGACTGACCAATTGCAAACCCTGGAGAACCAGAAAGGAGTCTGGTCCTCCTGCCAATCAGAGCTCACCTATTGTCTAAATGAGCTCGGGAAGCTGCTACTACTTCTCTGAATGAAGATAGAGCTTCAGCCCAGACTGCAACTTCCTTCCTCTGTCCAACATCTGTGAGTACGGCACTTTCTTTCTACACCCTTCGCATCCTTTTCAATTTCTTTTCTCATTCTGGGGTTAAACTGATATCCCGGCCCTACCTAAGCTCCTCAGAGCACATCTCTGTTATGCTAATCCCTGTATACAGGCGTGTCAGACCGGTTCTGAAGCAGGTAAAACCAGGCCAGGTGGAGCCATTTCTGCTCTTCAAGACTGTTTTGAGCGCACTGACTGGTGGGTGTTCAGGGAGATGACAAATGATAGCGATTCCATCAATTTAGAGGAGTACATGGTGTCAGCTATTTCCTACGTTAGCAAGTGTATTGACGGTGTCATTTTGTCCAAGACCATCACTTCTTGCCCCAACCAGAAGCCATGAATGACTGCAAAGGTGTGTGCAGTGCTGAGGACCTGTGATTCTACCTTCATAGCAGATGACAAGGTGGGCCTAACAACAGTGAGGGCCAACCTGCCCCGGGCGTCAAAGAGTCAAAATGTGCATACACACAAAAAATACAGAGCCACTTTCAGGACAGCAGTGATAAACTGAGCGTGTGGAAGGCCATCCAGGCCATCATGACCCACCGAACAGCATTGTCTGGTTGTGCTGGTGGTGCCTCCCCACTGCTGGATGAGTTGAACAACTTTTTATGCATAGTTTGAGGCACAAAATTATGTGGCAGCGAGGAACTCCAACTTCCCAGACCCCCCAACCCACCTCCCAATTCAGTCTCTCACGACCAGATTGTGCAACAGTTTCTTCCCCCAAGCCATCTGACTCCTTAACACTGTATGATTGGACTCTTTTTCTATCTGAAATTTTTTGCACAACTTCGAATTGCTGCTAGAAAAATGTCTATTCTTTATCATTCTTTTATTATGCTGTAACTTGTGTGTTTTCTACTTCTGGTCCCTCGAAGTAGAGGACATGACAGAAACATTGGAAGCTGGTGAGAGAGCGTTCTCAAAATTAATCCTGGGAATTGACGTGTTTGCTAATGATGCAATGTTGAGAAGCTTAGTTGAGCATTCGTTCGAGTTTTGAAGAATGAGAGGAGATCTTAATGAATAAATATCAGAATCTTAGTGGGCCTGAAAGGTTAGTTGCCAAAAAGGTAGTGTTCATTTGTGGGAGAGTCCAGAAGGAATAGCCTCTCATCTTAAGTGTTTGCATATTTATTATGGAGATGAGGTGGATATCTTCTCTCAGAGGGTAATGATTGACAGGGCTATTGAATTTCTATCACTAAGTAAAGTCAAGGCAGATGGTGGGCAGAATTTTAGTCAATAAGGGAATCAATAATAAGGCTTGAATGTGGGTTTTTGGATCATAATATTAGACATTATGGTAGTAAATGGTGGAGCAGATTCAATGGGCTGAATGGATTATTTTGGTCAAAGGTTTTATAAACATCCTGTGGGATCTTGACAGGGCAGATGTGGATAAAGTGCTTCAACCTATGCACGATATTCAGACCTAGGGTTCCACAGCAACCAGAATTGTCTGTTTTGAATTTCTATCCTGTGCAGATAGTGATGCTTCCTGTAATCTCCTTTTACAGGATATGAGAAAGGGAAGGAATTGCAGCCAGAAATATCAAAACAAGATCTGATAGAGACAATCATCATCAGCCTTTGAATCTCTCAGGATTTTTTATTTCTCTGTTGCCCTGTCTGCTTCCAAAGGTTTCAAACATCAGTGAGACTGAGGCACACAGACCTGAGTGAGAGTGTCCCAGTGAACTGACTGTGGGAAGAGCACTAAGCGGATACACAGCCTGAAATAGCAACATCCCATTTGCAGTGACAAGAGACAGAACATATTCCATGTGTGAGTGGTCTTTCAACTGATTGTCAAACCTGGAGAGAGACCAGGACTTCCACGTGATGGAGAAACCATGGAAATGTGAGGATTGCAGGAAAGAATTCAAATTCCTGTGTCTGCTTGATTCCCATCATCGTGGCCACACCGGGGAGAGGCCATTCACCTGCTCAGTGTATGGGAAGGCATTCGCTCACCTATCCACCTAGTGACTCACCGGCGGGTTCACACCGGGGAGAAGCCATTAATTTGCTCAGTGTGTGAGAAGGTCTTCACCCATTCGACTTCTCTGCTAACTCACCAGCACATTCACACCAGTGAGAAGCCATTCTCCTGCTCTACCTGCAGGGAGCACAGATTCCTCCGCCCCGCAGATACACCAGTGTGTTCACACCGGGGAAAGACCATTTACCTGCTCAGTGTGTGGGAAGGCCTTCAGTCGGTCATCCCATCTGCTGAGACACCTCTTCAGCCACACTGAGTAGAGAGTTTTGAAATTCTTTATGTAGGTGTGACTTGCATTAGTATTCAAGATAGCACACATTTACTGGTCAGTTGAGCATCTATTAAGAGGCTCTTAACAATTTGGGACATGCAGTGACATCAGGAAGTATATACCTGAAATGTTTGACTCTTTGAAGAAATCTGAGTTGGAAGGTGTGGCACTATAAGAAGTACAGCAGGTCAGGCAGCATCCGAGGGGCAGGAGAGTTGATGTTTCGAGCATAAGCCCTACATTACATTCCAGTGCCATATATTTTGACCCTGAATTTCTAGTATCTGCAGTCCTCGCCTCCTCTGAGTCTGTGACGAAATCTGCCCCGTATAAAATTGGCTCCACTTTCTCCCTTCCCAGTGAGACTGTCAGGATGATTACATGAGTAAAAGAGAGAGCTCTTCCAGTGCTGAAGGTTGGACAATTAAAATTAGGAAAAATAAAGTTTCTTACTGCGGCTACAATCCTGGTAGCTTATGTGAGAAATGCCTCAAGGTATTTGGACATTGTCAGAGTCTGGTGACCAACTGAGATCCATGGTTTGAACCACACAACAAGTGGCAGGATGGAGGGGGGAATGTAGACATGGGTTATGTCCCGACCATAGAGCCATAAAACTCCACTGCACAGAAACAGACCTTTCAGACCAACACGTCCATGCTGACCAGATATCCCAAATAATTGAGGCTATTTCTGGAATACTATGTTCAGCTCCAGTCTCTCTGCTTTGGGAAGGATTTAACACTTAAACGATTCAGAAAAAGTTGCCAGGGTTGAAGGGTTTGAGGTAAAGAGAGAGGATGAATCGGCTGGGACTGGTTTTCTTTGAAGCCTCAGAAGTTGAGGGGTGACCTTATAGAGGTTAAAAAAATCATGAGTGGTATGGATAGGGTGAATACTGATGTTGCTTCCCCAGTGTGGGCGAGTCCATACCCCGCCCCCCCCCCCCGCCCCACCGCCCCCGGATAAGGAATGGAAAGAGGGAGACAATGCTTTGTTCCCAGATGTTGCCCGGAGGGAGTCTCCCTTTGAAACAGGTAGATAAGATAATGAAGAACATGTTTGGTATGCCTTCCTTTTTTGGTCAGAGCATTCACTATAAGAGTTGGGAGGTCGTGTTGCGGCTGTACAGGACTTTGGTTAGGCCACTTTTGGAATATTGTGGACAATTCTGGTCTCCTTCCTATTGGAAGAATGTTATAAAACTTGAAATGATTCAGAAAAGATTTACAAGGATGTTCCCAAGGTTGGAGGATTTGAGCTATATTGAGAGGCCGAAAAGTCTGGGGCTGTTTTCCCTGGATCGTCGGAAGCTGAGGGGTGACATTATAGGGGATTATAAAATAAGGGGCATGGGTAGGATAGAAATATTGGAACACAGACTTTAACCTCATACTTTCAATGCATTATCTGAGCTGAGATGGCACCGATTGTTAGAGCTATCTTGAGAATGTAACTTTCGAAAAGTTGTGGGATTTACATATGAAGGAACCAAAACTAATGTAATCTTTTGAATTAGTGGGGGTAAAAGACATCTGATTCACTCATATCCTTTTTAGGGAAGGAAATTGCCATTGTGGGAAAGGATTCACTCAGTTGTCCTAGCTGCATTCTTTACCCAGTCTGGCCTACATGTGACTTCAGACCCATAGCAGTATGGTTGACTCTTGATTGTCCGTCCTCCCCCGAGGAGAAATTTACTTGAATGACAGCACGGTGGCTCAGTAGTTAGCACTGCTGCTTCACAGCACCAAAGTTCCATGTTCGATTCCAGCCTCGGGTGACTGTCAGTGTGGAATTTGCACGTTCTCCGTGTCTGCGTGGGTTTCCTCAGAGTGCTCCGGTTTCCTCCCACAGAACAAGAATGTGCATGTCAGGTTAATTGTCCATGTTAAATTGCCCATTGTGTTAGGTGCATTAGTCAGAGAGAAATGGGTCTGGGTGGGTTACTCTTCGGAGGGTTGGTGTGGACTCGTTGGGCTGAAGGGCCTGTTTCCACACTGTAGGGAATTTAACTGATCTAGCCATATCCGAACTTAACACATCCCTCTAAACCCTTCCTATTCAGACTCCTATTAAACATTGTAAATGCACCAGCCTCCACCACTTCGCCTGGCAGTTCATTCCGTACACACACCACCCTCTGTGCGAAAAAGTTGCCTCTTCGGACCATTTTAAATCTTTCTCCCCTCACCTTAAACCGATGCCCTCTAGTTTACAACTTCATCTGCCCTGGTGAAAAGACTTACAAAAGTTGAGCAGCCAGACAAAATGCAAAAAGAATAAAACGTCGAGCCACCGGGAAAAATAAAATTGTGGCTCCAGCCGTTTTTTTCTCCTTTTGGCCTTTCGATTCTTTACATCTGTCAGTAACAGTGGTCACCAAAGCGCACACTGCGCATGTTCCGAGGTGTCAGCGAGGAAAGCGCATGCTCACCCGTGTCAGCAAAGTAGTACGCATGCTCCTCGAAGTCCGAAGATCTGCACGCGACTTCCTGTAGATAGACCAATGGTAAAGCCTGGAGGACCGGATGGAGATTGGTCCTCCTGCCAGTTAGAGCACCCTGATTGTCTGAATGCAGAAGGAGGAGCATAAGGTTTTGTCGCTGCTGTGAAGATTGAGCTTCACCCCAGACTGTAACTTCCTTCTGTCTAACGTCTGTGAGTACAGCACTTTCTTTTCTCACCCCCTTTTCCATTTAGTTTTCATTTTGGTGTTCAATTATAGTCATAGAGATGGACAGTACGGAAACAGGCCCTTCGGTCCAACTCGTCCATGTCGGCCAGATATTGCAACCTAATCTAGTCCTGCTTGCCAGCACCCAGCCGATATCCCTGTTCATGTAGTGTTGATTTGCAGCAGCTGAAAGGAAAGGGAGTGATTCTCTGGGGTGCAGACAGACTCTGGAAATGTTGGACAAGGTCAGTGTCACAGTTGGCAAACACATGGCAAATGCAGTACCTCAATGTGAAGCTATAGCCTTTGTTGTGGCAAAAAAAAGCAGAAAAGAGGTGCGTTTTTAAATGTAATACATTGGGATGTGGAGAAGGTGAGGATTGCAGAATCTGAAGATCAGAGTCGCAGTGTGGCATCGGAAAAGTACAGCTGGTCAGGCAGCATGAGAGTTGATGTTTTGGGCACAAGCCCTTCATGAAGGATGATGTGTAGATGTACAATGGGACCTCAGTGTCCTTCTGCACCAGTCACTGCCAGTTGTCAGACAGGTGCAGCAAGCAATCAGCAAGGCAAGTGGTATATTAGCAAGAGGAATTGAGTTCAGAAGTGGGGATGTCTTCCTGCAGTTAGGGGGTCATTGAACGTATTCACTGCTGAGTTCATCTGATATTTTGAACAACAATGAAATGGATGTTTATGGGGAATGTCAAGAAAATGGTTTCAAGACCAGTATAGAACTGTTACAGTGTCAGGCAGCACAGAAACAGACCCTTCAGTCCAACTAGTCCATGCTGACTATGTTCTCAAACTAAACTAGTCCCACCCGCCAGTATTTGGTCCATATCCTCTGAATCTTTCCTATTCAGATACTTATCCAAATGTCCTTTAAATGCTATAACTGCATCTGCATCCACCACTTCCTCTGAACATTCATTCCACACATGAACCACTCTCTGTGTAAAATGAAAAATAGTGTCCCTCATGTCTTTCAAATCTTTCTCCTCTCTCCTTCAAAATTTGCTCCCTCATCTTGAAACACCCACCCAAGGGAAAGGACACCTGCCATTCACGTTAGCTATATCGGTCATGATTTAATCAACCTCAGTAAGGTCACCTCTTAACCTCCTATATTCCACTGAAAAATGTCCCAGCCTATCCACCAAAATGTAGGTATTTTCATATCCAGTTATGATCGGTGCAATACTGGTTCAGGCTAGAAAGACCAAATGTCCTAGTCCTGCTCCAATTCTCACCCTCTGTGTCCAGGACAGCAAGAGACCATAAGACATAGGAGCTGATATTAGACCATTCTGCTGATAGCACACAATCGCAGCTGATAAGTTTCTCAGCCCCATTCTCCCGCTTTCTCCCCATAACCCTTGATCCCCTTGATACTCAAGAACCTGTCTACCTCCATCTTAAATATTCTCAATGACCTGTCCTTTACAAGCTGCTGTGACAATGAATTCCAAAGATTCACCACTTTCTGGTTGAAGAAGTTTCTCCTTATCTCTGTTCCAAAAGGCCTTCCCTTTACTCTAAGGCTGTGCCTTCAGGTTCTTGTCTCTCCTACCAATGGAAACATCTTCCCAATGTCCAGTCTGTCCAGGCCATTCAGTATTCTGTATGTTTCAATTAGAGTGTGGGTCTGTGTATCAGCATGAACCAGATCCTTCAGGATGAGATGCAGCAGGAATTAGGTTCAGCAAAGTGAGAATGGAGGGAGTGTGTGGGATGGAGATTTTCAGCTTCGAGGCAATAAGAGAGGAAAGAGAGTTTGCTATAAATGGGAATTGAGCAGATGGGTCATTGGGCCAAGGAGTGGGAGATGGAGTTTAATTCTGACAAATGTGAGGAGTTGCATTTTGGTCAAGCAATCCAGGCAGAACTGACACAGTTAAGGGGAGTGTTGCTGAACAAAGACCTTGGAGTGCAGGTTCATAATTCCTTGAAAGTGGAGTCTTGGGTAGCTAGGATAGTAAAGAAGGCGTTTGGTATGCTTTCCTTTATTGGTCAGAACATTGAGTATGGGAGTTGGGTGTTCATGTGGCCGCTGTACACGAAATTGGTTGGGCCACTTTTGGAACACTGCATTCAATTCTGGTCTCCTTGATATAGGAAAGATGTTGTGAAACTTTGAAAGAGGTTTGAAAAGATTTACAAGGCTGTTGCCAGAGTTGGAGGGTTTGACCTACTGGGAGAGGCAGAATAGGCCAGGGATATTTTCCCTGGAGCATCAGAGACTGAGGGGTGACCTTATTGACGTTTGTAACGGGCATGAATAGGGTGAATACCCAAGATCTTTTCCCCAGGATGGTGCGGTCCAAAACTAGACGGTGCATATTTGAGGTGAGAGAAGAATGATTCACAAGTGTGGTTGTGAAGACTGGACTTTCAGAGCAGCTGTCAAAGATGTTTTGCCCTGACTGGGAGCAGAAGTTGTAACAGTGAAATCTTTCATTTAAGAGCAAACAACTGAGTGAGTCTGTCTATCCCAGATTTTGGTGGAAAGTGGGAATTCGTTGCTGTTGGGTGAGACTAGACCTCAAGATTAGGGGGAGTAGCTTTCAAACAAAGATGAGGAGGAACTATTTTTCCTGGAGAGTAGCAAATCTATGGAATTCTCTGCCCAGTGAAGCAGTAGAGGCCACTTCAGTATATTCAAGACACAGTTGGATGGGTTTTTGCATGGTTGGTGAATTAAGGGTAGCTTTGACAATGCAGGGAGGAGGAATAGCGATGGTGAACCGATCAGCCATGATCTTAATGAATGGCAGAGTAGGCCTGACAGGACAAATGGCCTACTCCTGCTTTTATTACTATGGAACTATAACCCTGCATTTCCCATGGCTAACCCAGCTTCAGGATGACAAGGATTGTATCCTTAATATTGAGGGGTTAGTCAAATGGGAAGCTAGGTAAAGGTCGAGGGTTGGCACTGCTAATCAAAGCATTGATCCCAGGGTAGTCTGGTGTCAGCTCAGATTTCAGGTCCTGATTTCTCTCTCCTCTGTTGATCTCCCTGTTCGCTAAGAATAAGATGTCGGTCTGTCAGCTCTGCTGGATTTCTGCTGAAGCTTTGACACCCATTTTACACCATTTGGAACAACAAAACATTGAAGTCAATTGAGACCCAACCCACCATCTCAACCTGTCAACCATTCAGATACAGTGTTGTCAGAGCAGGGAATCAAACAAGAAAAACGAAACAAAATTAGAAATAAATAGATACTTGTGCTTAATGTTTTTCACTAATAAGTAAACCAGAATAGGGTTCTCCCAGGTTTCTTATAGTGCCCTATTTTGAGGAATTCTGTCCCTTACATATACTATTAGTACCCAGCTATAAATTACAACAACATTTGTAACCACAGAAATAAAGCATCTGTTATCTCAATGTCTGTGTGATATGCAGCACAGAAATAGACTTTTTATTTCTCTCGTGCGTGTGTGTGTAGACACAAGTCCATGGCAGTGAATTTGTGTTTGCAGCATTATATTTGCCGATACATTCTATTTTGCTCCTAAAATGAACAATCTCCAGGCAATCAATACATGTAGTATTATGTAAATTCAACTTTGAAAATAGAACCAGCCTGACTCAAGGTTAGGATAGACAGGCTCTGATCTCACACCTTTCATGTATTGTCTGAGCTGAAATAGAGTCATAGAGATGTACAGCACAGAAACTAACCCTGCGATCCAACTTGTCCATGCTGACTAGATATCCCAACCTATCTAGTCCCACCTTCCCACAGCCAGCCCATATCCCTCCAAACCCTTGCTATTCATATATTCCATCCAGATCCCTTTCAAAAGTTGCAATTGTACTAGCCTCCACCTCTTCCTCTTGCAGCTCATTCCGTACACATACCACCCTCTTTGTGAAAAGGTTGCCCTTAGGTCTCTTTTATATCTTTCCCCTCTCACCCTAAACCTATGCCTTCTAGTTCTGCCCTCCGGTTCGGGTGGATTAGTCAGAGGGTGAATGTAGAGGAATGGGTGTGGACTCGTTGGGCCGAATTGCTTGCTTCCACACTATGGGGATTTGTTGAAGGGAAGAGATTTTCCCAACTGTGCAGGGCAGCGCAGGTCCTGCGGCGGCCGTCTGGAGCGGACGGAATGCGGGTCAGTCTGACACCGACCGCAGCAGGCGCAGTGAGGGCCAGCCAGATGCCGTCCGACCGCAGTAGGCGCAGTGAGGGTCAGCCGGACGCCGGCTGTCTGGAGTAGGCGCAGTGAGGGCCAGCCGGATGCTGTCCATCCGGAGCAGGCGCAGTAAGAGTCAGCCGGACGCTGGCCGTCTGGAGTAGGCGCAGTGAGGGCCAGCCGGATGCCGTCCGTCCGGAGCAGGCGCAGTGAGGGTCAGCCGGACGCCGGCTGTCTGGAGTAGGCGCAGTGAGGGCCAGCCGGATGCTGTCCATCCGGAGCAGGCGCAGTAAGGGTCAGCCGGACGCTGGCCGTCTGGAGTAGGCGCAGTGAGGGCCAGCCGGATGCCGTCCGTCCGGAGCAGGCGCAGTGAGGGTCAGCCGGACGCCGGCTGTCTGGAGTAGGCGCAGTGAGGGCCAGCCGGATGCTGTCCATCCGGAGCAGGCGCAGTAAGGGTCAGCCGGATGCTGTCGTCCCTCCGGAGCAGGCGTAATGCAGGTCAGTCCCACGCCGGCGTCCGGAGCCGGTGCAGTGCGGGGGCTGAGTGTTGGCCTGGGTCCGTCCTTGTGAATCACTATTGATGTCACAACGCGGAAGTGGCCCTGTCAGTTTCAGAGTGAAACTCTTTCCGTCTGGGCAACTCTTCATCCTGGGGGCAAGAGAGAGAAGGGAGGGACCTTTGTTCACTTGAGCAACTGGAGTGAATCCAGGGAGGGAGCAAACTCAAGTGTGAATCTTAATTGCTCGGGTGAGTGAAGATGGAAGTATAGGATGGGGTTGTTTTCCCTAGTGCGGCAGAGTCTGAGGGGTGACCTTAAAATCATCAGTGATGTGGATCGGGTAAATAGACGAGGTCTTTTACCTGGGACGGGGAGTCCAGGACTAGATAGTACCAAGGTTTAGGGTGAGGGTGGGTGGGGTGGACATTTAAAAGCATAAGAAGGGGCAAATTTTTCACACAGATTCTGGTGCATGTTTGGAATGAGTTGCTAGAGGAAGTGATGGAGGTTGGTACAATTCCAGCATGTAAAAGACATCTGGATGGGTGTATGAATAGAAAGGGTTCAGAGGCTTATGGGCCAAGTGCTGGCAAATGCAACTCAATTAATTTAGGATATCTGGAAGAGTTTGGCTGAAGGGTCTGTTTCTGTGCTGTATATCTCTATGACTCTGGCTTGCCACTAATGTTTGCCACATCTGTATGTTCAGTTTCTCTCTGGTGTCAGTGTTAATGCCTTGATGTCTCATTTTGTTCCCCTCTTCCTGAGGGCGTTAACCATTTCGTGTCTGGTTGTTCCTCAAGAAGCTGCATGGCGGGTTAACCCTGAATTAACATTTTTGTTTGCTTCCCAAAATTAGACCTGCTCGCTCTCAGCAGCATCCCAATGTCGTGGAAGATATTAGCTTTCAGGTGGAGTCATCCAAACTTCAGAGAGATGTCAGTCTTGATATTTTTGCTTCTCTGCCCCTGTAAGATCCTGAATCAGTACCTTCAGGAGAATTAGTTAGAGCGGAGTGAGAACAGAGGGAGAGAGTGGGATGGTGCTTTCAATTTTGTGGAATAGTAAAAGAAAATAATATTCTGCAGAAAGTAGAATTGCTTGTTCTGAGTTTCTACTCTGGACTGACAGTGATGACATTTATAATCTCTTTTCACAGAGTATTTGAAGATAGAAGTTTCAAATCAACAAATGAAGGACTTCTGCCCAAAACATCAACACTCCTGCTCCTCAGATGCTGCCTGACCTGATGTGCTTTTCCAGCACACTTCTCGACTCACTGTACAGCATCTGCAATCCTTGCTTTGACATCAATATCTGACAGTCACTCAATCCATCAGGACCTCAGCAATTTTCAACTTAGATTCTGTGAGAAGGAGCAAAGCTTTTTGGTTCCTGTTTCAGTACATTTTCAGCATCAGTGGGACTGGATGAGAGACCCGACTGTTGAACCGCACTGAGTGTGGAGCATGGATGAGTGATACGGCCTGGAACGAGGAATTCACGGCGGGGAGGGGCTATACACATGTTTGTGTGCAGGTGAAGCTTTGGCCATGGAGAATCCCGAGGAATCTCGCCCTGTGGAGAAACCGTGGAAGTGTGGCGACTGTGGAAAAGGCTTCCGTGTCCCGTCTGCCCTGGAGATTCATCAGCGCAGTCACACCAGGGAGAGGCCATTCTCCTGCACAGAGTGCAGAAAGGGTTTTACCCAGGCCTCCACCCTGCTGAGGCACCAGCAGGTCCACACGGGGGAGAGGCCATTCTCCTGCCCCGAGTGCAGGAAGGGTTTTACCCAGGCTTCCTCCATGCTGAGGCACCAGCGGCGCCATACGGGGGAGAGGCCATTCAGGTGCCCTGAGTGTGGGAAGGGCTTTACCCGGGCCTCCATCCTGCTGACTCACCAGCGGGTCCACACTGGAGAGAGGCCATTCCCCTGCCCAGAATGCGGGAAGGCCTTCAGCAATTCCTCCCACCTTCTGATCCACCGGCGTGTCCACACGCGGGAGAGGCCCTTCAGCTGTCCCGAGTGTGGGAAGAGATTCAGTCAAGTGGGCACCTTGCGGAAGCACCAGCTGCTCCATGCCGGGGAGAGGCCCTTCAGCTGCCCCGAGTGCTGGAAAGCTTTCAGCGATTCCTCTGCCCTGCTGAGGCATCAGCTAGTCCATACCGGGGAGTGGCCTTTCAGGTGCCCCGAGTGCGGGAAGGGCTTTAGCGATTCCTCTAATCTCCAGACCCACCGGCGGGTCCACACGGGGGAGAGACCCTTCAGTTGTCCCAAGTGCAGGAAGGCCTTCAGCGATTCCTCTAATCTTCAGACCCACCGGCGGGTTCACACGGGGGAGAGGCCCTTCAGTTGCCTCAAGTGCAGGAAGGCCTTTACCTGCTCCTCCCTCCTGCGGAGGCACCAGCGAGTTCATTTGTCATCGCAGGGGTTTGAAGGAACGATGGCCTAGTGCCATTATCAACTGGACTCACAACCGAGTTCCGGCAAATCCTGCCACGGAAGATGGCGGAATTGGAATTCGGTCAGAAACCTGGAGTTCTGTATTTAACGATGAAACCATTTTTGGTGGTGAAGAAAACCAAAACTCAGGAATTCCTGAAGAAGGACTCATGTCCGAAATGTCGACTCTCCTGCTCCTTGGATGCTGCCTGAACTGTTGCGCTTTTCCAGCAACATGTTTTCAGCTCTGGTCTCCAGCATCTGCAGTCCTCACTTTTTCCAGTTACAAAGGGATAACTAGGTGCTGACCAATAGTAAAGAACGTGGGAGGAAGTGTGTGGGTTTTGACCTTGAGCTGTTTAAAAACATATCAGTTACTTTTTTCTATGCCATTTTGCTGAGGGGATCTGAAGCTGTAACAAACTTGGGTCACAATAAAGGTTACCTGAACTTACCATCGGGCTCAGACTCACATTGAAAGCTGTGAGCTCCAAGTGATTTTTGTTTTAAAGCTGCTCATTTCTTTCAGCTTCACTAAGTTTCCAATGTTGTGTATCAGATGGAGCAGTGAATGAGGAGCTTGTATCATTAAAAATTGTAAATTTTTCAGGAGTGCAGGTACTGTATCATTTCATCAGCATTGTAACGTTTACTGGCAGCACTGGGAGGTGTGGGATGCGTTCGCTAGAAACTGTTTTGAGGAGCCGGTCTTGGACTGGGGTGGATAAAGTTAAAAATCACGCAACACCAGGTTATAGTCCAACACATTTATTTGAAAGCACTAGCTTTCGGAGCGCTGCTCCATCATCAGGTAGCTGTGGAGCAGGATCATAACACACAGATTTTATAGGAAAGGATCACAGAGTCATGCAACTGATAGGCTATATTGAACAAACATAGATTGCTGTTAAGTCTTTCATCTTTTCGAATGGGTTGCAGGTTTCCTTAATGTATAAATTCCAGAATTTCTTTTAAGTTACAATCTCATGATGACATAAGGTTTTATAAAAATAGGTGACTTCTCAGCTCAGACAATGCATGTCAGATGTGAGGTTTGAGTCTGTCTGTATCCCAATCTTGAATCAGAGTGGTATCATTTCTAAAGTAGGAATTTATAAAATACTACATGGATTGGCTGCCTGCATTAACTGTCTGCAAATTATGTGCTTTTTGAGCAAAATTGCATGTATCTGCAAATGTAATTCTGCAAATGCAAATTCACCCCATAGATTTTATATATATCTGTGTATGCATGCATGTGACCTTGTGCATCAGAGTGCGTGTACCATGCTTCGTAAAGTGTGGGTGTGTTGGAGTATAAGCCTCAGGAGTTGAGAGTGTTGGGGTGTGTGTATGTCTGACAGTGTGTGTTTGAGAGGTATGGATAAAAGTGAGAGTTTGCATTTTGCTAAAACAAAGCAGTGCAGGACTTGTACAGTTAATGGGAGAGCCCTGGGTTGTATTGTGGAACAGAGAGATCTGGGAGTGTTCAGGTACATCGTAGTTTGAAAGTTGCACCATTGGTAGACTGGGTGGCTAAGAAGGCATTTAGCACACTTGCCTTCATTGTTCACACCATTGAGTATAGGAGTTGGGACATAATGTTGAGGTTATACAGGATGATGGTGAGGCCACTATTGGAGTACTGAGTACAGTTTGTCCTGTTATAGGAAGAATACTATTGGAGAGGGTTCGGAAAAGATTTGCCAGGACTGGAGGGTTTGAGTTATAAGGAGAGGCTGAGACTTCTTTCACTAGAGCAGAGGAGGTTGAGGGGTGACCTTAATGAGATATATAAAATCATGAGAGGTGGAGTAAAGTGATTAGCAAAAATAGCAAGGCGCACATGTTAAGATGTCAAGCTCCGGGGGGGGGGGGGGGGGGGGGGGGAAGGGTGGGTGTGGCGGGGCGGGAGTGTGTTGGTGGTCATTGTGGCTCGATCTTTTTTTCTCACATTGGCCTTTGGACAGTGAGAAACTGTCAGTAACCCCATCTCCACAGAGTCTACTACGCGTGCTCCTCGGTGTCAGCAAAAAAAAACCGTGCATGCTTGTAGCTGTCCGCAAAAACGGCACTACATTGTTTTGATGGACCAATGATGAGTACTGCAGGACCAGTAGGAGTCTAGTCTTCTTGTTAATCACAGCCTCGCTATTGTCTGAAGGTGTCCTTCCTCATGTATATGTAAGGATACTAGGGATAGTGGGTGATGTCTTTTTGTGGCTAGTTGATGTTCATATATCCTAGTGGCTAGTTTTCTGCCTGTCCAATGTAGGGACACCGCATCCATCCTCGGATAAGGGTCTGTTTCTGTGTTCATAACTTGCTACATTGGATTCTGAGAGGAGCTTCTGACCTGTGCCAGCACAAAGCCTCCTGTATCCGCCTCTGTCATCTTATTCGAGCCAGTCCCATTCTCAAAGTAGCTGCTGCTGCTGGAATCATCTTTTGTCTCTTCCTTACCTCCAGGCTGGACTACTTCAATGCTGCAATCAATAATTTTACGCATTTGCCCTTCTGGAAACTTGAAATCATCTCAGACTTTGCTCTTGTTTCATAGCAACAATTCTCATTCCTCTATGGCTCATGTGACCACTGACCTGTACTAGTGCCCATTCAAGCAACAACCAAATTTTAAAATTCTCATTTTAGTCTTCAAATCTCTCCAATGGTTTCTCCCATCTTTATCTTTGTAATCTCCGTGTGTTGAAATGTGTGTGCTGCTCCAACGGTGAGTGTCTTTGAAGAGAACTTGCAGGTAATGGTCTGCCATGTAACTGCTGCTCTTGACCTTCTTAACGGTAGTAGTTTGAAAGGAGCTATCTGAAGAGTTTTGACTTTCCAAACATCCTGATATTGCTTCCTTGATAATTGATCCTAACAACTTCCCATCAACACATGTTGAACTAACTGGTCTGCAATTTCTCACATATTGCCTCGCTCCCTTTTTGAATACAGGTGTTACATTAGCATTTTTCCACTCCAGTGGAATCATAAGATATCAGAGCAGAAATGAGGCCATTCAGCCCAGCAAGTCTGCTCCATCATCCAATCACGGCTGAAGTCAACTCCTGTCTGGCGCTTTCTCCCCGTAACCATTGATCACCTTGACAATCAAGAATCTACCCATCTCAGTCTTAAATAAAGTCAATTAATCTTTCTTATGTCCAAGGAATTTTGGAATATTGTAACTAACGAAGCCACTATCTCTACCGCCACTTGCTTTAGTACATTAGAATGTGGGCCATTAGGCTCAGGGGACCTGTCCGCCCTCAATCCTGATAGTGTACATGTCAACGTTGGTTGTTTAAGTTCTACCCTTTCTACAGCCTCTGACTTGCCTGTTCCAATAAGGATAGTATTGCTGTCCTCCAATGTGAAAGCTGATGAAAGTTTTGATTTAGCAGCTCTGCTAGTTCAGTGTTCCCCTATTAACTCAGCGGTTTCAGCGATTTTGTTCCCTTCAGCACACCAATAGAAGCTCTTGCTATTCTGTTTGATATTTTGTGCTGGAATTATTTCGTAATTTGCCTTACCTATTTTTATGAATTTTATTCGTATCCTTTTGTTTATGTTTGCAAGTTTCTCAATGCTTCAGCCTTCCAGAGGTCTGGAATAACATTTCTGAAAATTGAAAGAAAACTACATTCAAACTTTAAAGAAACCCACCTTTCAAGTGGCTGGGGGCGGGAAAAACGATCGCCCCGCCCCCATTGTCTCCGAATTCTTGGAGGATTCCTCCAACCGCGCCCCCTCGGCGGCTGATGACGTCACCAGGTGGGACGCCCTCCCTCTGTCAGTTGGCGCATGTGCAATGGGACAAAGACAGTGTTACTGAGTGTGGGAGAGGAATGGCGCCGGCGGCTGAAGGAACAAGAACAGAAACCGCTGGAAAAGCTGAGCAGGTCCGGCAGCTCGTGTTGAGAGAAATGTGAGGACGTGTTTCGGGTCCGGGGATCCTTCTTCAGAACAGGACCGGGTTTCAGAAACATCCCGGGGAGGTCGCCAGGTCCGAGCGCCAAGACCTGGCTCCTGCCCCCGGGGAGAGGAGACAGTGAGACAGGGTAGGATTGGGAACCGCGGGAGGAGGGAGACTGGGGAGTTTATAAACTCCTAGGGGGAGGCCGCAGGCCGCGAATAAAAGCCCCACAGGCCCAGTGTTTACTTCACCGGCGAAGGAGCTCTCGGGTTGCCCGGGCAACCGGCCGCCAGCTTTGTGAGAGTCAGGCACATGTTGTCTTGGGACGGGGTTGTTGGATTGTTGTATAATATTGATCTCCTCTTTTAATCTTGAATATTTTTAAAATGTACACTGGCTTCAATTTATGAATTCTCAGTACAGAAGCAAAATATAAACATCTCCTTACATGCATCCCAACATGTGCATAGGAGCCAAGACTGCCTCAAGATTTACTGAGGTGCTGAATCATTAGCTCTTTCCCTTTTGATGAATGAAGGTGGTGCGCAGCAGACTCCTGTACACAGCCTGTTCTGTCAGCCTTTATGGGAGAGATACGATAGCAAAACTGAGACACCCGTGCAGCCAAGTAATTTGAAGTCACACTTTGGTGCTTTAAACCCCTCAAATTCAGCCTAACGTCAAGGCTGGAGGGGTACCAGACTCCCTAGGACAGCCAGGATAGATAACAAAGAGGAGAGCTGAAGTGTTATCCTCGTCAAGCCTGTAACTTTGCAAAAAACACCATCATGTTAGTGAAATGCAATGTTCCCTTCAGCAATCCCACGCTGACTCTTCCTAATCAATCCACCTTTCTCCATGTGACTACTAATTTTGACCAGAATAACTATTTCTGCTTTTCCACCAAATTTAAACTGGCTGCCCTATAATTGCTGAGTATATCTTTACAACCTTCCTTAAATAAGGCTATAATGTTTGCAGTTTTCCAGTCACTTCCTCCAATTCCATGGAAGACTGTTGAATTATGGTGAGTGCTCCCACAATTTCTGTCGTCCTTTTCTTCAAGATCCTTGGATACATTTCATTGAGTCCCAGTGCCTTGTCATCTTCTCAGTGCCAACAACTTATCGAAGACTTCTTTCATATTAATTTTGAACTCATACAGTGACAAAGTCACCTTGTTGGTTGCCCCGTAAGAATTAGTTAGAGCGGAGTGAGAACAGAGGGGGAGACAGAGTGGGATGGTGTTTTCAATTTTGTGGAATAAGAAAAGAATATTCTGCAGAAAGTAGAATTGCTTGTTCTGAATTTCTACCCTGCACTGACAGTGATGAATTTTATAATTTCTTTTTGCAGATCTGAAGACAGAAGTTTCAAAATGAACAGGTGTAAGTGTTATGCCGGAAACATTGACTCTCCTGCTCCTCGGATGCTGCCTGACCTGCTGTGCCTTTCCAGCGCTGCACTTTTTGACTCTGACTCTCCAGCGACTGCAGTCCTCACTTTGACATCAATGTCTGACAGTCACCCAATCCATCAGGACCACAACAATTTTCAACTATGATTCTGTGAGAAGGAAACAAGCTTTTTGGTTCTTGTTTGAGTACTATTTCAGCATCAGTGCGACTAGATGAGAGACCCTAGTGTCGCAGCGCACTGAGCGTGGAGTGTGTAACAGCTATATGGCCTGAAAACAGGAATTCACAGCGGGAAGGGGGTTGTACACATATTTGTGTACAGCTGAAGCTTCAGCCATGGAGAAACCATGGAAGTGTGATAATTGTGGGAAAGGCTTTCATGCCCCGTCTGTCCTGGAGACTTATCGGCGCAGCCACACTGGGGAGAGGCCATTCAGCTGCCCCGAGTGCGGCAAGGCCTTCAGCAATTCCACCACTCTGTTGACCCGCAAGCGGGTCCGGGCGGGGGAGAGGCCCTTCAGCTGCTCAGAGTGTGGGAAGGCCTTCAGCAATTCCTCCGACCTGCTGAAGCACCAGCGGGTCCACACAGGGGAGAGGCCATTCTCCTGCCCTGACTGCGGGCAGGCCTTCGGTGATTCCTCTGCCCTGCTGACCCACCGGCGGGTCCATACAGGGGAAAGGCCCTTCAGCTGTCCCGACTGCGGGAAGGCCTTCAGCAAATCCTCTGACCTGCTGAAGCACCAGCTTTGAGCTCCAAATGGTTTTTGTTTTAAAGCTGCTCATTTCTTTCAGCCTCCTGCACTAAGTTTCCAATGTTGTGTATCAGATGGAGCAGTGAATGAGTAGCTACTATCGTTAAAAATTGTAAATTTTTCAGGAGTGCAGGTACTGCACCATTTCATCAGCTACTGCACCATTTCATCAGCATTGTAAAGTTTACTGGCAGCAGTAAAGGGTGTGGGCCGTGTTCACTAAAAACGATGTGGAGGAGCCGGTGTTGGACTGGGGTGGGTAAAATTAAAAATCATAGTTAAGTTAAAAAGCACCAGGTTATAGTCCAATAGGTTTATTTGGACGCACTAGCTTTCAGAGCGCTGCTCCTTCATCGGGTAGCTGTGGAGCAGGATCATAAGACACAGAATTTATAGCGAAAGATCAGTGTCATAGAACAGAAAGTATATATTGAAAAAAACCTGGATTGCTGTTAAGTCTTTCATCTTTTAGAATGGGTTGCAGGTTTTGATTCATTAATGTATAAATCCCAGAGCACTTTTTAAGTCACAGTCTCGAGATGACTTAAGGTTTTATAAAAATAGGTGACAGCTCAGCTCTCACAATGTATGAAAGGTGTGAAGTTTGAGTGTGTCTGTATCCGAATCTTGAATCAGACTGGTTCTATTATCAAAGTAGGAATTTAGAAAATAATACATGGATTGACTACCTGCCGATTTCTGCTCAGAAAGTGCACATTGAATGTATCTGCAAATGTAAATTCACCCCATAGACCCATGTGTATGTGTTTGCATGTGTGCATGCTTGGTAAAGTTTGTCTGTGTGATGGAGTATAAGCCTCTGAGAAGGCGTGTGCATGGGTGTGAGTGGGTGTGTTTGTATGTGTGTGTCTGAGAGACCATGTGTATATGAGAGGGTCTGTGTGACTGTGTGAGAGAGAGTGTGTATAATGTAGTGGGGTCACCCAAAGTCCCTGTTGAGACCATCCTCATGGGTTCCGAACTTGGCTATCAGCCTCTGCTCAGCCACTAAAAACAATTGAGCAGTTACACAACACGCATTGGACAGTACAGGGTGGGACTTGTGTTTTGTTTTGCAGAAGGTGGGAGGCTCTGGATGAGAGCAAACACATGCTGGAGGACCTTCGGCTCAGAATTGGAGCTGGAAGCCAGGCTGCATACACATCAGGGGGAAAAGTTAACCAGCATTTTATTCCGGGTAATGGTCATTCATCTCCAGACAGAGCCTTCTCATTGGGTCAGTGGACAGGATCAGGTGGGTGTGAGTGTGAATCACGCAGGTAAAGGGGATTTGAGAGAGGGCTGCAGGGGGGGAGAAGTTAACTGGCTGGGTGGTGGGAGGAAGAACAAAGTTGGGGGGGGGGGGGGGGAGGAGAGAAAGGTGACGGTAAGGGACAGAATAGTGACAATCGTCTCTGTTCTCTGCAGTTGGCAGCAGGAGGCCAGATGGCACCAGGATTCAGGAACCAACATGCTTAGGGCTGGAGAAGTGGGAAAGGGAGGCTGCAGTGGGTGTGGTCCAACAATGTCAGGAGGAGACAGCCAGTCAGAAGCTACAAAGACAAAGCAGAACCCCAAAGCTATGGGCAGCACAGTGACTCTGTGGCTAGTGCTGCTGCCTCACATCGCCAGGGACCTGGGTTTGATTCCAGCCTTTGGGGACTGTCTGTGTGGACTTTGTGCATGGTTTAGCTCTGGGTGCTGCGGTTTCTACCCACAGTCCAACAATCTGCAGTTTAGGGTGGGTAAGCCATGGGGAGCTGCAGAGCTATATGGTAGGTGAGTTGGTCTGGTGGGATGCTGTTTGGAAGTTTGGTGTGAATTAGATGGCTGAAAATGTGTTGCCGGAAAAGCGCAGCAGGTCAGGCAGTATCCAAGGAACAAGAAATTCAATGTTTTGGGCATAAGCCCTTCATCAGGAATTCAACATATTTTCAGCTCTGATCTCCAGCATCTGCAGACCTCACTTTCTCCTGTGAATTAGATGGGCCAAATAGCCTGCAGGGATTATATGATTCTGCTGCCATGGCCATGTGTATATTGAGAAGTAACTGCTGAGGTCCTGGGAAAGGTGGGATTTGTGCTGTCGCTGCCCGCTGTCCATTCTCTTCCTGTCCCCCCAACCCCTGTCAATTTTCTCTCTCTAGACCCCCAACCATTCTCTTTCCCTTTTCCCCCCAGTACCTGTTATTTCTCGTGGCTCAAGACTTCTTTGATTGCTGTATCAAGACTTTCTAAAGAGAAAGAGAGAGAATGGATGTTGATGAGTCTATATGAGAGATGGGGGTGCATGAGAAATGGCTGATCTTTAAAATGAAGAATAGCTACAGTGATATATTCAGAAACATCATTAAAGCATCTTCAATTTTATTAAAAAGCTGCAGGCACTTTTCTGAATCTGCACTGAAATATGTGCAGTTAGGTATAGGCTGTAATGGGTGAGTGGTGTATTCCTAGTCTTGTGATATAGGTTCCAACTATGTCGGACAAGAGTCAGGGGCAGCAAAGGACTGCTTATGCTCTTCGGTGTCAGCAAAAATCTGCGTATACTCCTAGATTTCCGCACAAACGGTTTGCGACCTTCTTTTGATGGACCAATAGAGCGCCCTGGAGGATCGGAAAGAGACTGGACCTCCTGCCAGTCAGAGCTCCCCATTCTCTGAATGCGGAAGTCGGACCATGAGCTTTGGAAGCTGCTCATCTCTGAATGGTTGAGCTGCGACCCCAGACTGCAACTTCATTCCTCTGTCCAATATCTGTGAGGTACACACTCTCATTTCCATTTCTTGTTTTGCATTCTGGGCTTCAATTATTGACTTACAGCAAGTGAAAGGAAAGGGAGTGAATGCAGGACGGACTATGGAAACGTTGGTCCAGGTCTGTTCTCAGTTGGCAAACACATGGCAATTGCATTACCACAATGTGATAATGTAGCCTTTAATGTGGAATAAAAATCAGAAAGGAGTTGCATTGTTTAAAAGTGACACATTGGGATGTGAAGGAAGTGAGGACTGTAGATGCTAGACATTAAGAGTCAAAGTGTGGCGCTGGAAAAGCACAGCAGGTCAGACAGTATCCGAGGACCAGGAGAGTCGACGTTTCAGACATGGGCCCTTCAACAGGAATGATGTGTGGATGTACAAAGGAGGCTCAGCGTCCTTCTACACTAGTCAATGCCAATTGTCAGAGAGGTGAAACAAGCATTCAGCAAGGCAAGTGGTATATTAGCAAGTGGAGTTGAGTTCAGAAGTAGGAATGTCTTCCTGCAGTTAGGGGGTCATTGAATATATTCAAGGCTGAGTTCATCGGATTTTTGAACAACAAAGTGGATGGTGATGGGGGAAATTAAAAAAAAAGTTTTGAAGACCAGTACAGAACAGTTGCAGAGTAATACAGAACAGAAACAGACCCTTCAGTCCAATTAATTCATGCTGACTATATTCACAAACTAAACTAATCCCATCTAGTTTGGCCTATATCCCTTCAAACCTTTCCTATTAATGCACTTATCCAAATGTCTTTTAAATGTTATCACTATTCCTGCATCCACCATTTCCTCAGGACATTGAAAGAGAGTGGTTTGTGTGTGGAATCAAAAGAAAAAAGTACTCTTCATGTCTTTTTTTTTTAAATCTTTCTCCTCTCACCTTAAAAATGTACTCCCTAATCCTGAAACCCCCACCCGAAGGAAACAGCATCTGCCACGCACCTCATCAATATCCCTTCTTGACTTTATAAACTAAGGTCACCTCTCAACCTCCTGTGCTGCAGTGAAAAATGTCCCAGCATATCTACCTATGCAGGTATATTCATATCCAGTTATGATCTGTTCAATGCTGGTGCAGGCCCGAAAGACCAAATGGCATCCTGCTCCCAATTCTCACCCTCATGAGTCTAAGGACAGCAAGAGACCATGAAACATTGGAGCACAAAATTAGGCTATTCAGCCATCAGGTATCTTCATACCATTCAATCATGGCTGATAAGTTTCTCAATCCCATTCTCCCGCTTTCTCCCGTAACTCTCGATCCCCTTGATACTCGAGAGCCTATCTATCTCGGTCTTAAATATCCTCAGTGACCTGGCCTGCACAGCCATCAGTGGCAATGAATTCAATAGATTCGCCACTCTCTGGCTGAAAGGTTCCTCCTTATCTCTGTTCTAAGAGGTCTTCCCTTTACTCGAAGGCTGTGGCCTCGGTTCCTAGTCTCTTCTGTCAGTGGAAGCATCTTCCAACGTCCACTCTGCCCAGGCCATTCAGTGTTCGGTATGTTTCAATTAGATCTCCCTGTGTGTGGGCCTGTGTTATGGACTAAACCAGACCATGCAAAACATTCTTAAGCAGGCAGCCCCACACCATGACTTTGCAATTTGTTTTGGTAAGTGTACAGTAAAAATTACCTGGAATAAGTTTGCTTGGTTGATGACTAGATTTTAAAACGGAGAATTATTCATAAAATTACATCATTAAACACAAAGATCAGAATAAAGAACACCTACAGAGGTCAGCCTATCCAACTAGAAAGTAATTATGCTGTTTGAATATATACAACAGTCCCAATAAGCAAACTCAATCTGAAAATCAGTATAAATAGAACACATGCCTACAGATTGAAGTAGAGAGCGCGCGAGAGAGCAATGCCACACAGCTTCCAACCAGTTCAAGATGAACTAAAACTGCTCAGCTCAAGAGCTGACTACGCCCCCTTTTTTTTAAATATACAGGCCACTTCTAAAATATGACCACTTTGGCCTGAAATCTCATCAGTTTACATATAAACAAAAGGCATCTTAAAATCCTTTTCATCTCTGTACCAAAGCAGACTGATCGGAGATTGACCCAGTTTATTATCCCTCTGGGGGAAAAAAAAATCAAAGACACAGTCTCCTTGAGCCAAGGAACATCTTTCAGGAAAAAAAGGTACTAGCTTTGTAACACCTGTTAATCAGCATGAACCAGACACTTCAGGATGAGATGGGATTAGGTTCAACAAAGTGAGAATGGAGGGAGAGTGAGAGGATATGGGGCCTCTGGAAGGTAGGATAAAATGGCTGAAGGAGCTGCACAAGATTGCTTCTGCATTGCTACGTGACGAGCTGCTGTTTGTGTCTATAGCTGTATAAATAACTACTAAAACCATTAGAATGCAGAAGTAGACCGATGAGAAAGTACTAACCACATTCTGCAAGCTGCAAGTCCTTTGTATCTCAAGATAAAGATGACCTAACCTTTATGACTTAACTTGTTTACCAATTATCATAAGAGACAGATGTACAGCATGGAAACAGACCCTTCAGTCCAACCCGCCCATGCTGACCGGATATCTCAACACAATCGAGTCCCACCTACCAGCACTGGCCCATATCCCTCCAAACCTTTCCTATTCATCCAAATGCCTTTTAAATGTTACAATTATATCAGCCTCCACCACTTCCTCTGGCAGTTCATTCCATACACGTACCACCCTGTGTGAAAAGGTTGCCCCTTAGGTCTCGTTTATATCCTTCCCCTCTCACCCTAAACCTACACCCTCTAGTTTTGGACTCCCCAACCCCAAGGAAAAGACTGTCTATTAATTCTATCCATGCCCCTCATGATTTTGTAAACCTCTATAAGGTCACCCCTCAACCTCCGATGCTCCAGGGAAAACAGCCCCAGCCTGTTCAGCCTCTCCCCATAGCTCAAATCCTCCAACCCTTGTAAATCTTCTCTGGATCCTTTCAAGTTTCACAACATCTTCCCGATAGGAAGGAGACCAGAACTGCATGCAATATTCCAACAGTGGCCTAACCAATGTCCTGTACAGCCGCAACATGACCTTGGAGTGTGGAACCTGAAACAGCCTGGAAAGAGGAATTCATGGCACGAAGTTGCTATACACTCACTCACTTGTGTGCGGCTACAGCTTTGGCCATGGAGAAACCAGAGGAATCCTGCCCTATGGACAAACCATGGAAGTGTGGAGACTGCAGGAAAGGCTGTTCCTCTGCACAGAGTGTGGGAAGGCCTTCAGCGAGTTATGCGTTCTGCTGAGGCACCAGTGGGTCCACGCCAGGGAGAGGCCTTCAGCTGCTCAGAGTGCGGTAAGGGCTTTACCCTTGCCTGTGCCCTGCCAACCCACAGCAATATGGATGACTCAACACTGTCCCATTTGGGCAAACGAGTGGGAAGAAACTGACTTAGATGCAGTGTATGGGGTGAAATTGCTGAATGAGGCAACACCTCCTCCGGGTTACGGCTGTACCAAGGATCCGATTACAAAGGGACAACTCGGTGGCGACCAATAGTAAAGAAAGTGGAATGGGGAGTGTGTGAGCTTTGACCTTGAGCTGATTAAAAACAGCTATCTTTTCTGTGCCTTTTTGCTGAGGGGATTTGAAGCTGTAACAAAGTTGGTTCGCAAGAAAGGTTACCTGAACTTATCAACTGGCTTAGACTCTCATTGAAAGATTTGAACTCCAAGAGGATTTGTTTTAAAGCTGCTCCTTTCTTTCAGCCTCCTTGCACAGAGTTTCCAATGTCATGTATCAGCAGAAGCAGTGAATGAGTAGCTAGTATTATTTGAAATTCTAAGTTTTTCAGGAGTGCAGAGTGCTTCGCTTCATCAGCATTGTAATGTTTCCTGGCAGCACCAGGAGGTGTGGGCTGTGTTCACTAAAAATGTTGTGGAGGTGCCGGTATTGGACTGGGGTGGGTAAAGTTAAAAATCACACAACACCAGGTTACAGTCCAACAGGTTTATTTGGAAGCACTAGCTTTTTGAGCACTGCTCCTTCATCGGGGAGCTGTGGTGCATGAGCATAAGACAGATTTTATAGCAAAAGATCACAGTGTCATGCAACTGATAGGATATATTGAACAACCTAAGGTTGCTATTCAGTCTTTCCTCTTTAAAACGGGTTGCAGGTTTCAGATCATTAATATGTAAATCCCAGAACATAGAGTCATAGGGATGTACAGCATGGAAACAGACCCTTCGGTCCAACTTGTCCACAGCGACCAGATATCCTAACCAAATCAAGTCCCACTTGCCAGCACCTGGCCCATCCCACCAAACCCTTCCTATTCATGTATCCATCCAAATGCCTCTTAAATGTTGCAATTGTACCAGCCTCCACCACTTCCTCTGGCAGCTCATTCCATACATGCACCACCCTCTGAGTCAAAAAGTTGCCCCTTAGGTCTCTTTTATATCTTTCCCCTCTCACCCTAAACCTATGCCCTCTAGATTTGGACACCCTGACCCCAGGGAAAAGACTTAGTCTATTTACCCTATCCATGCCCCTCATAAATTTGTCAACCTCTTATGAGGTCACCCCTCAACCTCCGACTCTCCAGGGAAAACAGCCCCAGCCTGTTCAGCCTCTCCCCATAGCTCAAATCCTCCAACTTTGGCAACATCCTTGTAAATCTTTTCTGAACCCTTTCAAGTTTCACAACATCTTCCCGATAGGAAGGAGACCAGAATTGCACACAATATTCCAACAATGCCCTACCAATGTCCTGTACAGCCGCAACATGACCTCAACTCCTGTACTCAATACTCTGACCAATAAAAGAAAGCATACCAAAAGCTCTCTTCACTATCCTATCTACCTGCAACTCCACTTTCAAGGAGCTATGAACCTGCACTCCGAGGTCTCTTTGTTCAGCAACACTCCCTAGGACCTTACCATTAAGTCTTTAGATCAGAGTGGTGCTGGAAAAGCACAGCAGGTCAGGTAGCATCCAAGGAACAGGAAAATCGACATTTCGGGCAAAAGCCCTTCATCAGGAATAGAGCTCTTTTCCAGCACCACTCTGATCGAAACTCTGGTTTCCAGCATCTGCAGTCCTCACTTTTGCCTGGTTGATCCTTACAATGAAGTGTATTAGTCCCACTAAGATTTGCTTTCCCAAAATGCAGCACCTCAGATTTATCTGAATTCAACTACATCTGCCACTTCTCAGCCCATTGGCCCATCTGGTCAAGATCCTATTGTAATCGGAGGTAACCCTCTTCCGCTGTACACTACACTCCCAATTTTGGAGGCATCTGCAAACTTACTAACTGTTCCTCTTATGGTTACATCCAAACCATTTATGTAAACGACAAAAAGTAGAGGACCCAGCACTGATCCTTGTGACACTCCACTGGTCACAGGCCTCCAGTCTGAAAAACAACCCTCCACCACCACCCTCCGTCTTCTACCTTTTGAGCTAGTTATGTATCCAAATGGCTAGTTCTCGCTGTATTCCATGAGATCTAACCTTGCTAATCAGTCTCCCATGGGCAACCTTGTCGAATGCCTTACTGAATTCCATACACATCACATCTACCACTCTGTCCTCATCAATCTTCTTTGTTACTTCCTCAAAAAACCCCAATCTGACTATCCCTAATCAGTCCTTGCCTTTCCAAGTACATGTACATCCTGTCCCTCAGGATTCCCTCCAACAACTTGCCCACCTCAGAGGTCAGGCTCACTGGTCTATAGTTTGCTGGCTTGTCCTTACCACCCTTCATAAACAGTGGCAACACGTTAGCCAACCTCCAGTCTTCCAGCACCTCACCTGTTGACTATCAATGATACAAATCTCAGCAAGAGGGCCAGCAATCACTTCTCCAGCTTCCCACAGAGTTGAGGGTACACCTGATCAGGTCCTGGGAATTTATCCACTGTTAGGTGGTTTCAAGACATGCAGCATTTCTTCCTCTGTAATATGGACATTTTGCAAGATGTCACCATCTATTTCCCTACAATCTATACCTTCCATTTCCTTTTCCACAGTAAATACTGATGGAAAATACTAATTTAGTATCTCCCTCATTTTCTGCAGCTCCACACAAAGACCGCCTTGCTGATCTTTGAGGGGCCCTATTCTCTCCCTAGTTACCCTTTTGTCCTTAATATGTATGTAAAAACTCTTTGGATTCTCCTTAATTCTACTTGCCGAAGCTACCTCATGTCCACTTTTTGCCCTCCTGATTTCCCACTTAAGTATACTCCTACTTCCTTTATACTCTAAGGATTCACTATGCACAACGTATGCTTCCTTTTTCTTAACCAAACCCTCAATTTCTTTCGTCATCTAGCATTCCTTATATCTACCAGCCTTTCTTTCACCCTAACAGGAATATACTCTCTCTGGATTCTCTTTACCACATTTCTGAAGGCTTCCCATTTTCCAGCCATCCCTTTACCTGCGAACATTTGCCCCCAACCAGCTTTCAAAAGTTCTTGCCTAATACCGTCACAATTGGCCTTTCTCCAATTTACAACCTGGTCGATCCTTTTCCATCATTATTTTAAATCCAATAGAATTATGGTCGCTGGCTCCAAAGTGCTCCCCCACTAACACCTCAGTCATCTACCCTGCCTTATTTCCCAAGAGTAAGTCAAGTTTTGCACCTTCTCTAGTAGGTACATCTGCATACTGAACCAGAAAATTGTCTTGTACACACTTGACAAATTCCTCTCCATCTAAACACTTAACACGATGGCAGTCCCAGTCTATGTTTGGAAAGTTAAAATCCCCTATTATTACCACCCTATTTTTCTTACACATAACTAAGATCTGCTTACAAGTTTGTTTCTCAATTTCCCTCTGACTATTAGAGGGTCTATAATACAATCCCAATAAGGTTATAATCCCTTTCTTATTTCTCAGTTCCACCCAAATAGCTTCCCTGGATATATTTCTGGTAATATCCTCCCTCAGCACAGCTGTAATGCTATCCCTTATCAAAAATGCCACCCCCTACCACCGCCCCCCTCCTCTCTTGCCTCCGCTCCTATCCTTCCTGTAGCACTTGTATCCTGGAACATTAAGCTGCTGGTCCTGCCCATCCCTGAGCCATGTTTCTGTAATTGCTATGATATCCCAGTCCCATGTTCCTAACCATGCCCGGAGTTCATCTGCGTTCCCTGTTAGGCCCCTTGCATTAAAATAAATGCAGTTTAATTTATTAGTCCTACCTTGTCCCTGCCTGCCCTGACTGTTTGACTCGCTTCTCTTTTAAGTCACGTTCTCTAGATGACATAAGGTTTTTATTTTAAAAAAAGGTGGGATCTCAGTTCAAACAATCCATGAAAAGTGCTTGAGTCTGTCAGTATTCCAATCTTGAATCAGAGTGGTTCTATTTCCAAAATAGGAATTTATAAAAATTACATGGATTGACTGCCTGCAAATTGTGTGCTTTTTGAGCAAAATTGAATGAATCTGCAAATATAATTCTGCCAATACAAAGTCACTCCACAGAGTTGAGTTTGTGTGCGCATGCATGAGAGACTCTGTATGCATGTGGATTTGTGTGGAGAGTGCATGCAAGCATGTGCACATGCTTGGTAAAGTTTGTGTGATGGAGTGTTGGGGTGTTTGTGTGTGTGTTATGAATAAAAGTGAGGGATTGCTGGGTCATGTTGTAAAACAGAGAGACATGGAGGAGTAGGAGTTCAGGTACACAGTTCTTTGAAAGTTGCATCACTGGTAGGTTGGGTGGTTAAGAAGGCATTTCGCACAAATGCCTTCATTGTTCACGCTGTTGAGTTTCCAAGTTGAGACATCATGTTGAGGTTGTACAGAATGTTGGTGAGGCCATTTTAGAATACTGAGTACAGTTCTGGTGACCCTGTTATAGGAAGAACTCTATTAGAGGGGGTTCGGTAAAGATTTACCAGAAAGTTACCAGGACTGGAGGGTTTGAGTTATAAGGAGAGGGTGGAGCACAGGAAATTTTGGGGTGACCTCATTGAGATTTATAAAATCTGATGCGTGCAGGTAAGGATTATAGCAAAGGGCTGTTCCTTCACGTCGGGGTGCTCAAAATTGGGGGCATATTGTTTTAACGTGAGAGGAGGGAGATTTAAAAGGAACCTGAAAGGCAACGTTTTGACAGAATGTTGCTTGCATGTGGAATGAATTTGCTGAGGATATGGTAGATGCAGGTACAGCTACAACATTTAAATGACATTTAGATGGGTACATGAAGAGAAAGGTTTAGAGCGATATGGGCCAAATGCAGGCAAATGGGACGAGTTTAATTTGGGAATCCTGGTCAGCATGAAGGGGTTGGACCGTGCTGTATACCTCTATGAACCAGAAGTCATCTTATTCAAACTAGTAGAATTCTGAAAGGGGTTTAACAGGATAGATGCAGATACAATTCTCCTTCGTTGGGGGCGTCATAGAATCCTGACAACTTGGAAGCAGGTCGTTCGGCCCATTCTGGCCCTCTATTTTGCATCCCACCCATACCTACCCCCTTACTCTGTATTTCCCATGGCTAATCCATCCTAACTTGCACATCCCTGACAATAGGACTGTGTGAGAATCTCTCCAACTATGTCAAAGGCATCTTGAAACCCATCATTCATGGAACCCCTAGCTTCTGTCACGACACTACAGATTTCTTACAGAAACTCAGCACCCACAGACCAGTAGTCTCAATGTCGGCATCACGGCAACAGCCTCATTACTTAACACCAACAATTGCCAATCTCTGACCACCATCCTACAACTCATCCACTTTATCCTCGATCTCAACATCTTCACCTTTGACAACCAGTTCTTCATCCAGACACACAGAACAGCCATGGGACCAAATTTGCACCCCAATATGCCAACATTTTCACGCATTGGTTCAAACAAGACGACTTCTCTACGCAGGGCCTCAAACCAACACTATACACCAGGTACATTGACGACATTTTCTTCTTCTGGATGCATGGAGAGGAGTCACGGAAAAAGCTATACAGTGATATCAACATGTTCCATCCCATCGTCAAACTCATCTTGGACTATTCTCTACTATCTGTCTCATTCTTGGACACCTGCATCTCCATCAAGGATGGGCAGCAACTCAGCACCACACACAACCTCAAAACCACGCATAACCTCACGATGCTACACTTCTCCAGCTTCCACCCAAAACAGCCATCCCCTTATGGACAAGCCCTACGCATACACAGGATCTGTTCAGATGAGGAAGAATGTGACGGGCACTTAGAAGTATTCAGGGATGCTCAACTCATTGCCCGTCGGTTCCAACATGCCATGGTGAACCATGGGAAATGCAAGGTTATAGTTTCATAATAATAGAAGCAAGAGTAGGCCATTTGGCTCCGCCATTTATTAAGATCATGGCTGATTTATCCATCGTCTCAGCTCCTCGTCCCTGCATTGTCCCAACTACCCTTAAGTCCCCAACCATGCAAAACCTATCCAACCGTGTCTTCAATATACTTAATGAAGCTGCCTCTAGTGCTTCCATGGGCAAACAATTCCATAGATTCATGACTCTCTGGGAATAGTGGTTCCTCCTAATGTCTGTCCTAAATCTACTCCCCCTAATCTTGACACCTGGTCTCATCCACCAGCAGAAATGTGTGGATAGGATAGGGCTGCATTCCACAGTGCAATGAATTCCCATCTCCCACCAAGATCCCAGATGTACTCAGTTGCAGTCTCTCAATTGAAAGATTTTACTGTAACTTTTGCTCCCAGTAAGGGCAAAAAAGTCCATTCTTCATAACCACATTTCTGCTTTCACCGAAGGCGATTAGAATCATATAGCATGGAAACAGACCCTTCCGTCCATCTCGTCCACAGCGAACAGATATCCTAAATTAATTTCCTCTCATTTGCTAGCATTTGGACCACATCCCTGTAAACCCTTTCTATTCATGTACTCAGCCAGATGCCTTTTAAATGTTGTAATTGTACCAGCCTCCTCCACTTCCCCTGTTAGTTTGTTCCATACATGCACCACCCTCTGCTTGAAAAAAAATGCCTTTCAGGTCCCTTTCCTCGCCCACCTTAAACCTATGCCCCTCTTGTTCTGGACTCCCCTACCCTGGGAACAAACCTTGGCTATTCACCCTATCCATGCACCTTAGAAATTTCTAAGGTCACCTCAGCCTTTAATGCTCCAGGGAAAACATTCCTGGCCGACTCAGCCTCTCCCTGTAGCTCAAACTCACCAACTCTGGCAACAGCCTTGTAACTCTCTTCAAAATCCTTTCGAAAGTTTCACAACATCTTTCCTATAGTACAGAGACCAGAACTGTGTACAGTACTCCAAAAATGACCTCCTCTACTGCCTCAGCATAACCTCCCAACTCCTATACTCAATCCACTGACCAATAAAGGAAAGCATACCAAACACGTTCTTCACTACCATCTCTACTTGTGACTCCACTATCAAGGAAAGGAACCTACACTTCCTGTCTCTTGGTTCAGGAACACTCCCCAGGACCTGACCATTTAGTATATACATCCTGTCCCAATTTGCCTTTCCAAAATGCAACACCTCACATTTCTCTAAATCAAACTCCATCTACTATTCCTCGGCCTATCTAATGAATTATAATTCATAGTGAACACTCTTTCCTATCTTATTCCTGAGAAGCTGAAAATCTCCATCCCACTCACTCTCTCTCCATTTTTACTTTGCTGAACCTCATCCTGAAGGGTCTGGATCATTCCGATGACCAGGCCCACACTCAGGAGGATCTAACTGAAACATACAGAATACTGAACAGCATGGCCAGAGTGGACATTGGGAAGATGTTTCCACTGGTAGGAGAGACTAGGACTTGATGGCACAGCCTTCGAGTAAAGGGAAAACCTTTCAGAATAGAGGCAAGGAGAAACTTCATCAGCCAGAGAGCGGTGAATCTATGGAATTCATTGCCACAGAAGGCTGTGGAGGACAAGTCACTGAGAAAATTTAAGACTGCGACAGATCGGTTCTTGAGTATCAAGGGGATTGAGCGTTACAGGGAGAAAGTGGAAGAATGGGCTTGAGAAACTCATCAGCCATGATTAAATGTTGGAGCAGAGCTGATGGGCAGAATGGCATTATTTCTGCTCCTATGTCTTGTGGTCTGTTAACATCCTGGACACTGTCAGAATTGGGAGCAGGAGTAGGCCATTTGGTCTTTCAAGCTTGGACCAGCATTGCACAGATCATAACTGGATATGAATCTACCTCCATCTCGGTGGATAGGCTGAGATGTTTTCACTGGAAGAAAGTGAGGGCTGCAGATGCTGGAGATCAGAGTCCAGAGTGTGATGCTCGAAAAGCACAGGACTGGCAGCATCTGAAAAGCAGGAAAATCAATGATTCGGGCATAAGTCCTTCATCAGAGCTTATGCCCAAACGTAGATTTTCCTGCTGCTCGGATGCTGCCTGACCTTCTGTATTTTTTCCAGCACCACACTCATTTTCACTGGACCACAGGAGATTGAAAAGTGACCTTTTAGAGGTTTATAAAAATCATGAAGGGGATAGATGAGATGAAAGGCGGAGGTCCTTTCCCTGGGTGGGGGTTTCAAGATTAGAGAGCAAATTTTGAAGGTGAGAGGAGAAAGGTTTAAAAAGTAATGAGGGGCATGATTTTTTTTTTTTAACAGAGTGGTTTGTGTGGAATGAATATCCAGAGGAAGTGGTGGGTGCAGGTACAGTAACAATATTTAAAAGGCATTTGGATAAGTGCATGAATAGGAAAGGTTCGGAGGGGCATGGGCCAAACACAGGCAGCTATGACTAGTTGAGTTTGTGAATATATTCAGCATGGACTAGTTGGTCTGAAGGGTCTGTTTCTGTGCTGTATGACTCTGTAACTGTCCTATACCGGTCTTAAAATCATTTTCTTGCCTTTCTCCATAAATGTTCACTTATTTGATGTTCAAAAATCAGATGAATGCAGTCTTGGATATATTCAATGACCCCCTAACTGCAGGAAGACATCCCTAATTCTGAACTCAATTCCTCTTGCTCACATACCACTTGCTTTGCTCATTGCTTGCTGCAACTTCTGACAACTGGCGTTCACTGGACGCTGAGCCCCCTTTGTACATCCATACATCATTTCTGATGAAGGGCTCATGCCCAAAATGTGGACAGTCCTACTCCTTGGATGCTGCCTGACCTGCTGTGCTTTTCCAGCACCACACTTTTCAACTCTGATCTCCAGTATCTGCAGACCTCACCTTCTCCACATCCCAATATGTCAGCATTTAAACAATGCACCTCCTTTGTTTTTTTTTCCCACAGCAAAGGCTATAACTTCATATTGCGGTACTGTATTCGTCACGTGTTTGTCAATTGCGGTCTTTTCTACATCGAGGAGACCAAATGTAAATTTGAGGAATGGTCCACAGCTGAAGCCGCAGAGTCTGAATGGACCTCCCTGTCACCACCCATTTTAATTCCCTTCCCACTCCCTTTCTGACATCACCACCTTAGGCCTCCTGCATTGCCACAACGAACCAAACCGTAAATTAAAGGAACACCTCATCTTCTGCCTGGGCAGCCAACAGCCCAGAAGCCTCAACATTGTGTTTTCCAATTTTAAATAACCTCCCTTTCCATCCCCGACTCCCTTCCCAGTCCCTCCCATTCCACTCCTCCTTGCCACCAACCAGATTCCTTCCACCCACTGATCAACCAAGTTGTACCCTCTACCTGTCTCCAACTATCTCCACTTCACCACCCTGCCCCCAGCACAACCTTGTTCTGCATCTTCCCCTACACCCATCACCAGTCTGGAACAAGGGTTACACCTGAAACGTCAACTTCTCCACCTCCTGATGCTGCCTGGCTTGCTGCATTCTTCCAGCCTCCTGCCGGTCTATTTTGCCAATTGAGACACAGACCTGGACCAACATTTCCTGAGTCTGCCCCTTCCCTGGATTTGTTCCCTCTCCTTTTGGTTGCTGCAAGTCAACAATTAAACCCCAGAATGAAAAATAAATAGAAATAGGAGTGAGAAAAGAGTGTTGTACTCACAGATGTTAGACAGAGGAAGGAAGTTGCAGTCTGGGCTGAAGCTCAATCTTCATTCTGAGAGAGTGGAACAGCAGCAGCTTCAGAAGGTCATGGTCCAGCTTCTGCTTTCAGACAGTAGGGGAGCTGTGATTGGCAAGAGGATAAGTCACCTTCGGGTCCTCCAGTGCTCAATATCGGTCCATCAAAAGAAGATCTTGTACTTTTTCTGCCGACAGCAAGGAACATGCCCAATGTTTTGGTGACACCACTGAACACGCGCCCTGCAATATGCTCTGTGGCGATTCTAGTGTGACTGACAGATTTTAAGTGTCCAAATACCAAGAGGAGAAAAAAGGGTAGAGCCACAACTTTTTTTTCCCCACACGGCTTGACATTTTATTGTCTTGGCATTTTGTATGGCTGCTCAATCTCTGTGCTTTCCCCGCTGTAGGGGTGAAGTTCAGAACTAGAGGGCATAGGTTTAGGTTGAGAGCGGAAAGATGTAAAAGGTACCTAAGGGGCAACATTTCCATGCACAGTGTGGTGCGTGTATGGAAGGAGCTGCCAGAGGAAGTGGTGGAGGCTGATACCTTTAAATGTTGTAATTGTATCTGGATGGGTATATGAATAGGAAGGGTTTAGAGGGATATGAGCCAAGTGCTGGCAAATGGGACTAGATTAATTTGGGCTATCTCGGAGAAAGCGAGGACTGCAGATGCTGGAGATCAGAGTTGAGAGTGTTGGAACAGTACAGCAGGTCAGGCAGCATCCAAGGAGCATGAGAATTGACATTTTGGACATAAGCCCTTCAACAGGAATCTTTTCTGAGGATGTAGAATCTGGGTTGCAGTTCTGGGAAAAGTGAGGCTCTGAGCTTGGGCAGGACAGACTGCAGGTAAAGTAGATGGCTGACACTGTGGAGTGGAGGATTCAGGAAGAGAATCGTTGAAGGTTTTGTAGTGTGTACTTGGTATCCTGTTCAGGTCCAAACTGGGTTGGTCTGAATGTGACCCGGAGTCCATGTGGGATCAGATGGATCTGTAGCCAAGCAATGAGAAAGGAGATATGGCTGTGGTAGTCAAATTGCTTGAGGACATGGCTGAATAAATTCTGGGCAGAGGAGAGGACTTGGGGGGTACAGCGAGAGAGGGACTCAGATCTTTGTAGACAGAGGAGAAGAAGAACTTCTTCCAGGTAGGCTTCCATGGAAGAGGCTTCACAGTAATGTTGAAACCAACTAGGAGAAAGTGAGGACTGCAGATGCTGGAAATCAGAGGCAAGAGTGAAGTACTGTAAAAGCACAGCAGGCCAGGCAACACCCGAGGAGCAGGAGAATCGACGTTTCGGGCATAAGCACTTCATTTGCAATCTTTTGATTCCTTTCGGGCATACGCTCGCCTGATGAAGGGCTTATGCCCGAAACATCGATTCTCCTGCTCCTCGGATGCTGCCTGAGCTGCTGTGTTTTTCCAACATTACACTGTCACTATTTTGGATATCTGGTTGGCATGGACAGGTTGGCCCAAAGGGTCTGTACAACTCTATGAGAAGCATACTTTGACAAATTACAAACTAATGTCCTTGTTAACAAGGCTTAGTACACGACATGTTTACTAACCATTCTCAACCGGATCCTACCCCTTCAGTGACTGAGGAACATATACATGCTGGTGCATAATCTACCTCACCAGTACTTCCACTAGCCTAATCTCCTTCACTAGTATTTCCACACTACCCTAGGGAATTGCACAAGTAATAGCAAGAGTAAACACCACAAGGATTTTTAAAAAGTGAGGATAAACAGCAAAGGATTAAAAACATTGAGGGCAAAAAGCTCAAGGATTAATAAAACAGTGAGGGGTAAACAGCACAAGCGCCAGTAAAAGCAGATGGAAAGTGAGTGTAAAATGTGACTATGACAGGACAGGCCCCACATTCCTTCCCCTCCGTCCCCCCCACAACCTGCCTCACCTTTCACCTCCCGGCCCAGTACCTTCCAGGTGGCCCCATAGTTGACACAGGGGCCGCCCCGACCAGTAGAACTCCACCACCCAGGCGGCCGACCAGTTCCCAAACAGGCCCTTAACCCCATCCGCCTCCAGAATGGTCACCGGCTCCTGCCTGCTGTACAGCCGGCCGGTGTGGCCGTGACACAGCAGCTGCGCCAGGAAGGCGGCGGTGACCAGTGACGGGGGTCTGCCCCGGGCCGCACGGCGCCATTTTCCTAACGGCCGCCGCTTCCCCGCTCGAGCGACTTCTCCTCCCAACCGCCTTCACCCCCGCGTGACGTCTGCACGGGGGGATGGGCGGGGCCGGGGGAGCCTCACCGTCACCAAGCAACAGCCACCTCGCGCTACAACTGCTCATTCACAAAAACAAACTCTCCTGTCTCGCTCTGCAGCTGCAGGGGGGACACTGCCACGTTTCGAGGAGCCCTGTCTACATTGGGAAAGCTCACGGCTCCATTTAAACAGATATTCCGACATCTAACGAACGGCCTCATATCTAAAGGGGCAATCTGCATTTTAAAGGGACATGGACATTATCACGGGCTATTTCTGCAAAGAAAGAGATTTAATGGACAAGAGCTCGTGGGTCCACAGTTAAAATGATTTAAACAGTCTTTTTTTTATTTCACTGCCTTCCAGGATACAGAATTTCTCCCATCTGAAATTGTTTGCCCAGAAAATAATCCAGCAGGAATATGATTATGGAGCTATCAATAAAAATGTCTAATTTGGGTCACCCAACGTTATTAATGGAAGAACATTATCTCTTCAAGTTTCGATTTGCCCAAAATTCCTGAATTTAAGGTGTTCATTGTTGTTTCAATGTGATCCATTGTTCCAGTCTCATCTGAGTGCAGAACCAACTCAACTGACTGAACAACCGAAACAACTATTCTGTATGAACTTTAGATGTGACATCCTCTCCCTCTCTCTCTGTTGACCAATGGGATTAACGAGGGCTGGAAGTACCACTCAGAATACGATTGCTGATCTATAGTTTGCTTCTGCTGCTGAACATAAGGATTAAAAGCTGCTAGCCTGATCCCGCACAATGCACAAAAACAGACTGTTCACCCGTGTCTGCGCAGAGGATAATTATCACTTGGAATGGATCACAAAATAACAACTGTTACCAGTCCCACAACTCATGAGTTTCCCATGGACAAAGTTAAAAATCACACAACACCAGATTGGAATCCAACAGATTGCGGAGCGCCGCTCCTTCATCAGGTGGTTGTGGAGAATTAGATCGTGATCCCGGAATTTGTAGCAAGAGTCCAGTGTCATGAAAATGTGATACATTAAACAATTTTAGATTAAATCTTCCATCTTTTAGAATGGGTTTCTGCTCTGTGATATGTTAATCCCTGAACTTGTTTTTAATTACCTTCTCAAGAATGTCATTTAAATGCAGAGTTTTTCTAATAACAGGTGTGAATTCTCTGGGTCCCAATGTGAGTCAGACTGACATTTTTCTTAGAAAAGCTCTGCATTTAAATTCCACTCTTGAGAAGGTAATTTATAGATTAGGGTGCAAATTTAGGGTGGATTGGCTGTGCTAAATTACCTATAGTGCCCAGGGATGTGCAAATTAGGGTGGATTATCCATGGGAAATATGGAGTAAGGGGGTAGGTATGGGTGGGATGTTCTTCAGAGGGCCAGTGTGGAATGGATGGCTGAATGGCTTATTTCCACATTTTGGGATTCTATGACTCCCAACCCCGCCCACCAAAGGAGCATTTTGTATCTAATCCTGTCAAGCCCCTTTCAGAATTCTACTGGTTTCAGTAAGGTCACTTCTGTTCATAGAGGTATACAACAACACAGAAACAACTCACCCATGCCGAGCAGGATTCCAAAAATAAACTTATTCCACTTGCCTGCATTTGGCCCATATCCCTCCCTTTCCATTCATGTACCCACCCAAATGTCTTTAAACATTGTAACCTGTACCTGCATCTACCAGTTCCTCAGCAAGTTCATTCCACGTGCAACCACCCTCTGTCAAACCATTGCCCGTCAGGTTCCTTTTAAATCTCTCTCCTCTCACCTTAAAGAAATATATCCCTAGCTTTGAGCTCATTTAAAACCCCCAGTTTTATGCTAAGGAAGAACCCTTTGCTATTCACCTTACCTCCACTCCTCATGATTTATAAATCTCAATGAGGTCACCCCTCAGCCTCCTTCACTCCAGTGAAAAAAGTCCCAGCCTCTCTAAAAAAGTACCTGATCCCTCACCACCCTCACCCCTCCATGTTCTCTGTTTTACAACATAACCAGGGCCCGACCATTAACTGTACATGTCCTGCCCTTCCTGGTTTTCACAAAATGCAAGCCCTTGCTTTTATCCATACCTCCAACACACTCTCTTTCAGACACACAGACTACTCCCCCCAACACATTCACAGGCTTATACTCCATCACACTCACAATTTACCTGCACGCACACAATCTTACATGCACACACTCACATTCTCTCATGAATGCACACACATATCTCTTTGGGGTGAATTTGTATTGGCAGGATTATTCTTGCAGATACATTCAATTTTGCTCAAAGAGCACGTAAACTGCAGGCAGTCAATCCATGTAATATTTTATACATTCCTACTTTGGAAATAGAACCAGTCTGATTCAAGATTGGGATACTGATAGACTCGAACCTCACACCTTTAAAGCATTTTCTGAACTGAGATGTCGAGAATGTGTTTAAAAGATTTATATTAATGAACCAAAACCTGCAAACCATTCTAAAAGATGAAAGAGGTAACAGCAATCTAGGCTTGTTTAATATCTCCTATCAGTTGCATGACACTGTGATCTTTTGCTATGAAATCTGTGTCTCATTACCCTGCTCCACAGCTACCCGATGAAGGAGCACTCCAAAAGTGAGTGCTTCCAAATAAACCTGTTGGACTATAACCTGGTGATGTGAGATCTTAACTCTATCCACCCCACTCCAATACCGGCTCCTCCATATCGTAACTCGTGAACACAGCCAAACCTCCCGGTGCTGCCATTACACTTTACAATGCCAATGAAATGACTCACTCTGCACTCCTGAAAAATTCCCAATTTCTCAGATACTAGCTACTCATTCACTGCTCCATTTGATACGCGACATTGGAAACTTAGTGCAGCAGGCTGAAAGAAATGAGCAGCTTTAAAACTAAAAACTCTTGGAGCTCAAGCTTTCAATGAGAATCTGAGCCCGGTAGTAAGTTCAGTAATCTTTATTGTGACCAGCTTTGTTACACCTTCAGAACCCCGCCCCCAGCAAAAAAGCATAGAAAAAGAACTGCTTTTTAAACAGTTCAAAGCACACACACTCTCCACCCATCCCACCTCACCTTCTTTACTGTTTGTCACCACCAAGTTGTCCTTTTGTAACTGGATCCTTGGTACAGCGTAACTGAAGGAAGTATTGCCTCACTCAGCAAAAAAATTTGTCATTTCAGGGTGTAATGCAGCTTCTTGATGAACAACCTGGTTAACATCCCCAGGAAGGTGGGAGCAAAATGGAACATCAAGACATTAACACCAACACACTTCAGTCAAACATTTCTGCTCCCAGGAAGGGCAAAACATCCTGAACTCCAGTCTTCACCATCAGATTTCTCTGCTTTCAAGAAGACGATTAAAGTCATACAGCATGGAAACAGACCCTTCGGTCCAACTTGTCTGTGCCAAACAGGTATCCTAAATTAATCTATTCCAATTTGCCTGCATGTGGTCCATATCCCTCTAAATCCTTTCTATTCATGTACCCAAACAGAAGAATTTTAAAATTCCCCCTCACCTCAAACATATGCCCTCTAGTTTTGGACTCCCTACCTGGGGTAAAGACTTGGGTATTCACCCTATCCATGCCCTTATGAATGTCGACATGGTCACCCCTCAGCCTCCG